>NC_141077.1:20636258-20663758 GCF_041138505.1 Cibotium barometz
GCAATGGAGGGAGACGTGAGAATTCGAATATGGAGGGAAATTTTTCGCAATTCCGAAGTTCCATTTGAAAATGGGCCGGTCCAAAACATGACGGCGGCCAATTTTCAAATGGGTCATTGGACGCCTTCATAGCTATTTGAAAGAAGTAAGGGCCAGGTCGCATTAAGGCTCTATCCTGCTTGTCAGCCCAGTTTCCAGGTGGTAGTGACTTGCTAGAGCAAGTTAAAAAGGTGATTTGATGGAAGAGAAAGGCATTCAAGATGATGATTATTTACATTAAATAGGTGATGTGATGCTTTGAGGGCAGGACCTTGCTCAAAGAAAGGTGGAAAAATTGTGGGAGCTCAATGGGTGGGACGGCTGCTCCTCAAAAGATGTGTTAAAAAATCATTAAACATTATTATTATCATTATTATTTATCATTACATTGTTGCTCCCTTTCCAACACGGTTAAAATAACCGGCTGGCAAGCAAGATGGCCCTTAATGCGACCTGGCCCTACCTCTTGTGCTTTGATTGGTTGGAGAAGCTCTTTAAAGCTGACGCCGTATTTGGGCAGCACTAGACCTCCATGAAGTATGGTACTGATGTGGACACCAGCTAGGATAATCTCTTTGTAGCCTTACAACAACGTGTAAAGAGGTGAGCGTCCAGACTCCAAATCCATTGTGGCATGGCACTATAGGTTGATTTATGAGGGAATGGTGACCACGTTGTGATGGGTTTTTTGATGATGATGCAAAGCCCCATGTCATGAAGTAAATAATAATAGAGGATACTTATGAGGATGATATGAGGCCCAAAAGTGGAAAGCATCACATGTACATATGGGTTTATGTTGCAATCTCACAGGTGTACATACGAGGTTGCAGCAGCTAGTCACATGTTTACCGTATAGTTTTAGGTGGAAAGTATGTGGGCTTGTAAATGTAAGTGGCTAATCCCACTCTTTATCCATTGTGGGTGGAACTCCCCTAGTTAGCTAATGGAACCCCTAAGAAAGGTTCTAGGCATAGGCCCCAACAAGACTTGATGAACCCCAAATGGAATCCTCAAGTATTGGTCGAGATGGATCTAAATGGGCATTTCCCCCAAATTTGGAGATCTATAGAGATGATGGTTTCACCTTATTTCGTCGGAAAGTTCTTGTACAAGCATCTATCCCATACTTGCTCCCACTATGGCATGCAAGGTCACAACATTAAAGATTGCCCCAACAACAAACACCCTATCAAGGTCCATATCCCAATAGAGCCTCAAGAATAGGTACCAACCCCTATTGATCAGGCTGTGAATGACAAAGGGAAGGTCAAATTCATTCCAATAAACAAATAGAAACAAGAAGCAACAAGCTCATTGGAAGAAATGGGTGAGATTGTTGAGTTCTCTTCATTAGGTAGCCACAGATCCCAATATCTTTCTCAAAGTATTGATATCAATAGATTTGAAATGGAAGTCTCTTCCTTGGATGCAATGGAGAAATTGCTTTCCAAGGGTAAGGGAAAACCTCCAAAGGTAGGAGGAGAAGATACAATCATTGTTCATATTAGTACTCCTATGGAGATATAAAAAGACCACAAGAGGTCACAAGACCATGTGGCCAAGTCTCCTAAAAAATGCCTCCAAGTATAAAAGAAACCAAATAAATCAAGTAGGAAATGATGATTTTATCTCTAAATGTTAAGGGGCTTATAGACCCTCTTAGCTCTAATGCTATTAAATAGTGGCTACTTTGCATGCATCTAGAAGTGAACGTCTTATGTATTCAACAGGTCAAGGCATCGATTGAAATGCAAATTCAGAGGCTACAATCAATAGACCCCAGTTTTCTTTGGATGTTCATCTTCCACCTTATGGTTTTAGACTCAAGTTACCAGAGCATTGGCATATAGATAATGCCTTTCATGTGAGTCTATTAAAGCCGTTCAAAGGCACACCTCCAATGGACCCAATAGAAGAGGACCCTCCTGAAATAGAGGACCAAGAGGAAATCTTACAACCCGAGTGCATATTTAAACACGAGGACAATATTCTTCGAAGCGGTAAGATAATACGTAAGTATTTAATTAAATTTAAGAATTATCCTCTAGAAGATGCTAAGTGGATGCAGGAACCCCAATTGAAGGATTCTCTTGCCTTATTGCAAGGCTACAAGCTCCTTCACACTTTGGATAAAAACTAAAACATCAATGTATAAAAAGGTATCAAGGTTTAATGCAAAGATTCTTTTTCTTTTCAAATGTGCATTAAAATGTCTTAATGAGTGTACACTAATGTTTTTAGGAAATGGTTTAGCGAGATTTATCTCCTAAACACCTGCTAGACCTATTATCTAGTTCAAGAATGATAATATCACTCAAATGAGCATGCATAGTGATAAAGAGTAATCTCAGCTTAGCGACGATTTCATCTCTTAAGCACCTGCCGGGAACTAGCCATCTAGTGCAGGAAAGTGAGTTATACTCAAATGTGGATCCGGAGTATAAATGGGCTATTCCTTTTCCTAACATAAGCATAGTCGAGGACGACTATGATTTCAAGGGAGAGGTAATGTCATCAAAATTAAAGATTGATGAATATTGTGCTTTATTAAGATTTTCTCTCTCTAGAAGTGGCCATTTGAGATAGAAACAAGCTCATTAAAGCACATATGGATGGACAATGAGGTATGCACAAAAATGGATTCATGGCAAGAGAAGTGCAAAAAGGTGAATTTCACTTTAAAAGTGCATAAAAGATTTTCCTAGGATCTCTCTAGAAGTTTACGGAGCAAAAATGGGGCTCTAAGGACCTAAAATGGCAAATTTATAGCTTATGGGCAGCGTCCAGAGGAGGCTTATGGGCAAGGGAATGATCAAAGGGGAAAGGGGCCTTCTTTTAGCTCAAAAAGAGGTCAAATCCACCACCAAGGTAGGAAAAGAGGCACCCCAACCTTCCCCACATAGACCTTCTCTCCACCTCTCTCTACCCACATGTATACTAAAATTAGCTCTCTTTCTTCTTCGTAAGCAACTCAAGTTGTCATAAAAATTATATTTTTTATGGGCTTCAAAGGTTTTTCTCTCTCTAAAAAGTAGCTATCTAGAGAGAGAAAACACAGGAAGCATAGGCTAAAGTGCAATGACTTGCAATTAAGGTTTATTTTGACTATTAGGTAAGGTAGTCAGATAAAAGAAACCTTTAAAAGTGCAAAATGAATATTCTCTCACTAGAATTCTAGAGAGAGAGTATATAAAAATGATAATTAGCAATTAAGGTTTATTTTGGCTATTAAGAAAGGTAGTCAAACAAAAGAAACCTTTACAAGTGCAAAATGAACATTCTCTCACTAGAATTCTAGAGAGAGAATGTGTAAAAATGACCCTACGGGGCATGCAGGGAGTGCATTCAGGCAATGTGAAGTGCCCACAAGTGAATGCCACTCCAGAAGTGCATAGGATTTAACTTGAGGATCTCAACATGCTTTACAGGGAGTCAAACGGACTCCCGGAAGGCCAAAAACGGGCAAAATACGGCTTACGGGCGGGAAATAAGGCCGGGACCATGGGCTGGAGGGCTCAAGAGTGTGGGAAAAGGTGCTAGAGAGTGGATAAGGGGGCTGGAGTGCTCCGCAAGCCACCTCTCAAGTAGGCGCCCCCTAAAAGTGAGCTTTTTCCCCCAAAAAGTGGGTGCCCCACCTTTTTAGGCTTAAAGTGTGCTGCTTTTTGCCTTTTCCCTCATTTTTGGGCCAAAAGAGTGCTGCTTTTGCATGGAGAAGTGGCGCCTACTTCCCAGGGGCATATCTCCTTCTCCACTTCACCGTTTTGCGTATAAGAGAGCTCTAGTGATTGCTCTTGCGAAGCTCTACGCTCATCTATGCTCAGATTCTTGTATATTCATCATATTTATGCTGCCTCCCTTGGTAGCTAGCTAATTGCCAACACAGAGAAACTTATTTACATACACTCTACTCCTTCTCTCCGCAGTTCTCGTTGTCTATACGGCAATAGAGAGTTTGAGGGGAGGAAAACGCGGGAGCTTAAGCCTCCCTAAGCCTCCTTTTCTCCGCAGTTCTCGTTGTCTATATGACAATAGAGGGTTTGAGAAGAGGAAAACGCGGGAGCCTAAGCCTCCCTAAGCTCCTATGATGCCTTTGGCTATGGAGATCTCAAGCTATGCAAGATCCTACGTTGTATTTCATTCAAGCGATGATTTTCTAAGAGCTTGAGCTATAAGAATACAAAGCCTTTCGAGGGGGGGCCGGCCTCAAGAACTCGGCCCTCATTGCTGTGTCGTCTCTGAGTATTTTTAAGTTCTCGCACTTGTTATTCAATTGCTATGTTTCTATTTGCCACAATCGTGCTTGCATACTCATGGGTAAATCTATGAAATGACCAATACATTAACAATGGTATCAGAGCTGCAGGTCTTTCCCTCTTATTGAAGAAGGAAACGGTCTAGCGTACGCCACGAAGGTTTGCTCTACTTAGAAGTTACAGTAAGAAGAGAGTGAGAGCTATTAACTGTTTCCCATAGCACGAAAATAGGGGGAGACCCTGTCTTAATAATACACCTCTCCGGAGGGTGCCTACGGCTTTAGTATTATTGAGCTTGCGGAAAGTCTCCGACGATAGTCATTTTTGGGAGATAGCACTGTTACGCCCCGCTCTTCTATTGTAATTTATAAGCGGAAATTCTCACCGCGGGTGTGGAGTATACTACGGCTTTTTCTTGGTCTAGAGCCATGTCGGAAAATCAAGAAATTGATTTAAACGCTTGGCAAAAGCTAGATTTGCTTCAAGATGAGGCAAGCACCGAAGGCATGCGGGCTATTCGCTACTTTGCGCAAAAGCTACAAGAAGCGCAAAGCAATCCTCGCTTGCGAGTAGCCGTGCAAGCTCAGTTACACAGCCATAATTTGCTTCCTCCGGTTCAAGAAGAGAGAATTTATTCTCTAGAACGTCAAGGATCGTTAGCTAAAGGTAGAAGAGATTCTACCTACAAAGAACTCAAGTCTCCAACGCCACAAAGGAGAACAAAGGATGATCTTAGCCAAGGCTATGGTAACCAAGATGATGGGAATGGAGGTGACTGTTGTAGGCTCTCCACACAAGAGATGCCCCAAAGACAACGTCATCAAAGACGCTCGCCCATTCGCTCGACAAAGAGAGGTCGTGCTAGCTCACGCTACAGCACTTCCTCTTCCAGCGATGGGAGGAGTGAACGAAGAAACCCAAGGCATAAACGAAGGAGATCACCTTCTCCTCCTCCTTCTTCACCCTATTCCTCCGGCTATGATGCGAGTGCACAAAAAGCTAGCTCCTCTTCTTCACCCAGGAAGAGAAGAGGACATAGACGTGCGCATCCCGCTTGGAGAAGATCTCGCCGTCTCAAAGAGTTCAAGGAAGGAGAAAAGAATGTTACCTTTCTCTCTTTTGATGGGACCTATGGTGATACAAACAAAGTACTTCAATTCATTCAACAATTTGATGCAGCTTTTGGAGGGGAGCACTTCATCGAAAAATTCTAAGCTACGCCATGTAGCCATGTATTTCCAGAAGTCTGCTAGGCATTGGTGGGCTACTCTAAAGGCTCGAAATAAAGCACCAAGCACTTGGAAGGTATGTCGAATTGCTATCATGAAGCAATTTCTCCCAAAAGGCGTTAAAGATGAAGTCTTAACCGCATGGAGAAGCTTCAAGCTCGAAGAGGGAGAAACCATCCAAAAGTACATTGACAAGTTTTGGGAATTACATCTCAAAGCTACAGTCTTTAGTAGGATTGGCTTCTCCGAGCAAAAGCAGCAATTCTGCGCAGGACTTCCAGATGATATGCGAGAATATGTGAATGCCCAAAGTCCCAAATCAATCTCTGCCGTAATACACCACTCTATTGTAGCTGCTAAGATCTTCCCTACAACTACTACAAGGACGATGGTGAAATCTAATGAGCGACTGTTAGCGGAGCACCGCAACGGACGTCCATAGTATAGGTTTACTAGTACTAACATAATATGTCAATACGAGGGAGCGACCCGACTAGTGCATGGAGGCTACGATGGGTTGTCAATCCACCGGCAATCAACACAAAGAGCTAAGGAATGCGGGAATGACCTATATACTCCTACACACATCTAATCAAAGGAATGCTTATGCTAATGGAAGCAATGTATGTGAAATCAAGAGTGGGTTCATCAATGGAACTATGCACAGAGACTAATGCTTATTCTAATCATTAACATTATGCCTAATCACACATTAACATAAAGATAAAGAGGGATGAGCTCTCTAATCTTCACATTAACAAGCAATTAGTAGTGCAAAATGAGCAATGAATAGAAGCCACATCAATCTCAAACACAAACCAAACAATTAGAGCTCTAATCTTTAACTAATCACCCTCACACACACACATAATCCATCAAACACACACAAAGATTAACTTCACAAGAATGAAAGAAAATCAATGTGCACACAACAAAGAATACTCTAAGTGGCATGAGCAACACTTACTTTGCATTAGCACGGAGAATAGAGTACAATGGGAGCTTCCAACACACACACGCCTCTTCTCTTCTCTTGCGCCTCTCCGTTCGAACGTGTAATCCCCCCTCATTAGCCCTTTCTCACTCTATTTAATCTAGTGGGCGCCCAAACTCACTTATTACACAATGTCCAACCAATTTAATAAACCCGGCTTTCTTCCTAGGCTACTCTCTCATCATTAATGCTCTTGTTACACGGCTTTTTAATCTTTATTCCGGGATTTTTACAATGTGGGCAAAATGTGGGTTCCAGGATTTAAATATTACAATGTGGGTTACGGGAAATTAATTAAAATCGTGGCCGAATTTGAATGCCGGCTTCCCGCAATCTTCTCCCGTCATCCTCCACACCTTCATGTTATTCTTTAACATTTCCCGTCATCATCCGTAGCTTTATCTTTAGCCGTGACTTTGTCTTTAATAGTAGCCATAGCCGTTGCCCCGCAACACTCCCCCACACCTATTTCAATGTCCGTCCCTGGACATTGGTCAAGGGGTCTTGGCTGCTATGCTGCTTTTGAGCGAAGTTCTTCGGACAATTGTGCCTGTTATTGTGGAAAAGAAAAGAAAACAAAATATGGTGCTTGACACCTGATTTAGCCGAGGGGAAAAAACCCTGTGGGAAAAAAGTGCCCTGGCTTTTGTTCTTATTGAGTATGTACAAGTGCTGGATTCTACCTTTAGATTGTGTCTCTGCTGGAATGTGCTTGGGTGGAAACAATTAAGAGTGCTTAATGCATGTGCCAAGGTTGTGACACCTTAGTATGCATTCACAGAATTTGCAATTTAAACAGTATGCTGTGCAAGAGAAGAGTTATGATGGGTCTTTTTAAAAGTAAATGTAGCACATGAAGTACTCGTCAGCACTTCAATAGCTGCCATTACTCTCAAAAGGGCTTTTGTTTGCGAGGTTTCTCCACTCTCCTTACTGTGCACTTGTGCGTGAGTGTGCTTATCCACCTCTTCGTCATCTAATTAACTTAGACTTCGACTCTTATGCTCATCTCTCCAGCATGAGCGACACACATTAATAGCTCAACTCTCCAGCTTGAGCATAGTTTGCACACCAAATAATGTAAAGAATAAAACTTTAAGCACATGCAAACTATCTCACAGAGTAGATTAGACTTGAAGCGCTGGGACTGACGCCTTGCTCATTTATCGGCTTGGCTGCCCGACTCTTGACTCTTATGCCCCAAACACATTTTGGCTGGTGGCGACTTGGACTGTTTTGATTGTGTCTTGGAGTACACAAATATGACTTTATATACCTGAGCAGGAGGTCTCCTCTTGTAGAGTTATTGGCTTTGAACTCTCCTGGTATTTGTTGATAATAACAAAATCGCGCCCACAAGTACAATGACCTTGCAATTAAGCCAAAAAGCTCAAACATTGAGAACAAAGATGATAATACAAATGAGGATGGACTGCTATGAAAAGACATAGTATTTCCCTGTGCTTGTGCTATGCCATGATTCACGCCCCCAAGAATGATTGCCATTATACCCAAGGGAAGGTGTGACCTTGTGCATGCAAGACTAACAGCTTTAAGTGTCACTCCAAGAGGTGGAAGAAAAGACATCTTTGCCCGTGGTTTTGCAAACAACTTTTCACAAGCTGTCCTCCACAAACAAGACCAACTGATTCCTTTAAAGATACCAACAGTCACAGCCATAGGGGCTTTGAAGTGCCCAATGGTTCCATGAGCATATACATAGGTTCTTGCAAAATTTCTTGCATGCCCAACTGCTTTGAAGTCATGTTGACTCTGTCGAGAAGTGACGAGGGGGTGCTTGCCTCCTTTGAATGCATGTAGTAGATGCTTTGAAGAGTTCTCTGCGTGCCCACCACCTAGTCTGCGAGTGTGAATAGGACTTTCAAATGCCTTGAAAGCATGTGCATTGACTTTGCAAGCATTTGTAGATTGCCCCACTGATCTAAAGGCATGCTTTGCAATTGATCTGAAAGGATGAGCGTACCAAGAAGTGACACCCCCGACACCTCGCCCATCAAAAGGTAATTTTGACTGTCGACGAATTGGATATGCAGGTGGGGTTTCCGCTAGAGCTCCTTTTACATGATTTTTCAGAATCTTGAATAACCTGTAGCCAGATATAGCTAAAACAAAGGTATCCGGCTCGGCAGAATGGGGCCGATACATATTCTTCGACTGATGGGCAGGCCCAGACTCGACAAAAGCATCTTTGACATGATCTTTCAATGTTTCGAAGAATCTGTGACCGCACATGGACGGAGATGGGTAATGTGAATGCAAGATTGCTTCAGTATTGAGGCCCTTGAGAGGCACAGCAAGAGCGGCAGAGTGCCCACTTTGTGTAAAGCACGCTGTGGGTACATTCCTGAAGCGAGAAGGTGGAAATGAAGAAGCCTTACCTGACGATACCCATAACTTCAAAAGGCCAAGCAGTCCCATTAAACACACAGTGAAGGAGAGCGTACCAGGGGGGCATGGCCTACAAAGAGGAAGAGATCTGAGTTCACGATCGCTAACCCTCTTCCGTTCTTTGAAGCTTTCCGCTTCCCTTGAAAGTTTTAAATAATGAGACTGTAAGAAAGCTTGTAAAAGAGGGAGAGAGCTTTTTGATCTATCGGATAGGACTAGGATTCTAACACATGACGTGTTGAATACCAACTCCATGACATGTTGAACACATGAGAGAGAGAGAGAGAAATTGTTTTTTTTTTTAAAGTCACCATCAATCTAAGGTGTGTGTTATAAGATCCTAAGTTCAAGCCCTAAGGGCAACTAAGGGCTAGCCTACCTGTATGAGGCATGAGATGGTACCTTGAAACATATCGCATTACTGAAAAGTATTGTGAAAATTTTTCTCTCCTTAAAAAAAGAAAAATATATTAGAGAGAGAAAGAAAAATGTGCACATGCTATGCTTTAAAAATATAAGAGAGACAAGGAATAATATGGAGGCCAAAATGCGGACTTTCCCAAGCCTCACACGCTTGTGAATGAATATCTTGTTCTTGATAGCTCCCAAGGTAACCCCAAGGGTGTTGCTTCACAACCAAGAAGGAGGAAGAGGACGGTGAATTGCTTCCCCTATATCCCTTCCTACAAATTTGTCAACTCCTGTGTTTGCCTCAAGCCTCACACGCTTGTTGTGAATGAATATCTTGTTCTTGATAGCTCCCAAGGTAACCCCAAGGGTGTTGCTTCACAACCAAGAAGGAGGAAGAGGATGGTGAATTGCTTCCCCTATATCCCTTCCTACAAATCTGTCAAACTCCTGTGTTTGCCTCAAGCCTCTTATATTGTACCAGGCTCTCATACATGAAAATAAAGAGGGGAGGAGAGATAGAGCTTTTGTAAGCACACACACAAAACCTAGAGAAGAGCACACATGATGAAGGTTGAAACATGTTTCTTCCTCTTCTCTACAAACAGAAAAAAAATGGTGGAGAAATAGTTATCCCTATCTTTCTTGGCACTTTCCTAAACAGAAGGGCAATGAGATGCAATATTTTTGAAGGGGGAAAAAAAGCTGCAATCTATTGTAGTACGCATGGCAATTTTGCCACATGGCTCTGTTACAAAATTTCCCATGTGAAGACTCACTGAAAACTCATTGTAGAGTGACACGTCTATATCTCAACATGTAGTAGAGAAGGGTGCAAAATTGATTGGAGTTAAATTTCGAGCATTGTTCCTTTGTCATGTGGTTGGGGGAGCCTCATGTCAACTACCATGCTAGCATGTATGCTAGCAAGCCTCCAACATGGCACTTTTGAGCCACATCATCAAGTAATGCAGCAATCTGGGATCTTGGTCCCCACTCGTCGCCACCAGCAAGCAAGCACAAGACTTGGGTCCCTCCACTGTCCCATCAAGCACGTAAAAGAGTTTTCCTTAAAAGGTTTGAAGCCTTTCCAACTTGGGAAGTGCTTGAAAAAAAGCTTTTCCCTAAATGGTTTAAATGTGTAAAGGTAATTAGGTCAAATTGGCTTTTCACACTAAAATCCCCCAAATTTTGAAGGTTTTTTGTCATAATTTTCTTTGAGTTTCCTAAATGATTTTCCTTATCTTAAACTAGCCACTTAAGAGGGGAAGATGCCAGGAAAAGAAGTTGAGGATTATATGTTAATGATTATACCTTAGTCAAAATGAAGAAGACACAATGAACGTATAATCTATGTTAAAAAAAAGGGAATCTCTGTAAGGATTCCAATGAAGTACAATGGCTTAATAGCATGCTTCATTATGCCTCCAAAAGGATTGTACAAAAGTTACACCAAAGAAGGTTTATCAAGGCAATAAAAAGACTTTTCAGTAGATTTAAGCATAAGCTAAAAGGATGGCATTCGAGATCTAGATCTATGACCTTTAGGCTAAGATAGTGCTAGCCACAATGCATAAGAGATGTAGTTCATATACCTTTACTAGGATGATGTATTTAGGATTAAAGGTTGAAGTGTACCTCACATGTGAACAACCTCTTAACCAAAAATGGTAGGTTTGAATCACACTTATCTCTCTAAGATCTAAAGTAGCTTGAAGGTATGCCTCAACCCTTTGAACACTTGTCACAATGCTACACCACCTGCTATAGCTATAGTACTACATAACCATTGGCTAGCTAACTTTACAAGCCAATAAGAATTAAAGCTTTTGTTACTAAGGATATAAATACATTAATGAAACCTCTAAGGCTCTAGGAAGACTCCAGGACACATGTCATGATCCTCACTGCCTTGCCTCATAAAGAGAATTGCTCTCATTAGCTAGACCCTTTTCTAACCAATAGCAATCAACCATTCTATTTTCTTCTCTCCAGACTAAGAGGATTTAAAGGATTAGCTTTGGGAAAAGAGATCACATTGTCCAAATAAAGAAAGTGGACACATGTCACAATGCTCACACCCTAGCCTTAATTGTGCCAAGAGCTTTCATTGGCCAGTTGTTGACACTTGAACCAATGAGTGCTCTTCGTCTCTCTCTACGCGTGGGAAGTTTACCAATATAGTAAGTTTACACATGTCACAATGCTCACACACTCGCTTTATGTACAAGGGATTCTCATTGGACAGTGTAAAATCTCAACCAATGGCATTGAGAAATGCTATTCTCAAAGCAAAAGGAAGGTGGATTCAATGAAGGGAGGCCTACATAAGCGTGGGAAGATGATAAGAAAGGGGGTCTCACTTTCTCTCAAGGGTGAGAGAAGAAGAGAAGCCTACATCAACACTCTTGTGTGTCGAGTGCAAATCCAACCAAGAGACATGCTCTCATGCAGGCTATGCTTCCTCATGCTCTCTCATTATCTAAGTATTATGCTATGCTATGCTATGCTTTAAGAAGAGATATCAAGTGAGGGGTTAATTCTTTCTTGTAAGCTACATCTTTTTCCTCTCAATCTACCTCGATCCCCATAGTTCTCTTCATCTTTCATGGTATTATCTAAGTATTATGCTTTGCTATGCTTTAAGAAGAGATATCAAGTGAGGGGTTAATTCTTTCTTGTAAGCTATATCTTTTTCCTCTCAATCTACCTCGATCCCCGTAGTTCTCTTCATCTTTCATGGTGTTTGAGAGTTTGGGATAGAGGCCTCTTCCAAGTCAAGTCTAGCACATGTGATTTTCCATATCCATGTTGGTAAATGTCTTTGGTGTATGTACAAAAAGTGCATTGTAATGATCTCTTCCTTATGGAAGGAGAAATAATGCAAAGTTTCTTTGGAGGGGGGACCGGTCGCTCCAAGTAAATCCGGTCCTCAACAGTGTCTTTGTGTGTTTGGTTTGTGGATTATGTGTGTATATGATTACGGTGTTGCAATTGTGTGACTAGAAGTGTTATTTGCTACCCACACATTCTCTTTCTCTTTTATTTCACTCTCTCCTTCTTTGGTAATGTGTTTAGAGAGTTCTTTCCTCTCTTTCTTTCACATCAAATTCACTGTGCAAATAAAAGGAATAAGTGCAATACTCTGACATTGGTATCAGAGCGTTAGGCTATTCTCTCCTCGTTTAAGAAGAGAAGTCCTACGAGAGTTTTAGATAAGGAAGTGTTTTAAGAGTGTTAGCTAAGTTAACTTGCACACTAACTAGAAAATTGTGTACACAATGTCTCATAGTAATCTAGGAAAGCAAATTGTTGATAGTGGTTTTAATTCGACACAAGATGGTGCCATTGATGATGGTAAACAACTTGTTGGCTATCTTTTGAGTAGGTTTAAAGCTCCGCCGTCCTCTTGGTAATGCTACTCCGGGGCCGTGGGGATTTTCGGTATTCAGAGGGAGGTGTTGTCGGGGCTGCCTTCCTCCTATAAACAAGTATAGGAGGGTGTTGCTGCTGCAAGGACTGCGGCTGTCTACAACTGAAATTGGGAAATTTGTCTTTTGATGAAAGTCGCCTTGAAAAAATATGTGCCCGTCTTGTATCTTCCGTTGACCCCGTCAACAATGTCCCTGCT
Organism: Cibotium barometz; assembly: GCF_041138505.1. Taxonomy (NCBI): domain Eukaryota; kingdom Viridiplantae; phylum Streptophyta; class Polypodiopsida; order Cyatheales; family Cibotiaceae; genus Cibotium; species Cibotium barometz. The sequence continues at coordinate 20,649,225 of NC_141077.1, forward strand.
AGAGAGGGTATTTTGGGAGATCCAATTGAATGATGTACCAAGGGACAAGAAATGGAACTACAAGCATGTTGTTGGCCTCATGTTTTATGTATTGTGTGAATGGCTATTCAAACATAGATAAGTGTGCACTTTGGCACAGGTCTCTCTCTTGTTTTTTTGAATTTTGTATGTTGCAACATTTCGTAACATTTCATATACTCCAATTGAAACCAAATTAGACATAAACTCTGCATATATGCGGAATTTATATGCACTTTTGAGTCATTAAGTAAAAGAGAAAGAGAATGAGAGAATTGCACAAGTACACAGTGTTGAGGGCCGGATTTATGAGGCCGACCCCCCCTCTAAAGGACTTGTATTAAAAAGAATTTATATACAAGGCCTCTTCGCAAGGCATTGGAAGCTTTTGCAATCATTTGGCATCTTGAAGAGAATGAGTGCATCGTTGCAATGAGATAAGAAGAGAAAAGAAACCTAAATTATCCTCCCAAGCCCCATTGTCACTTGTAGGTGATAGGGATACTGCAGGGAGAATAGATTAATGCTATGGAGAGAGTAGCATTTACGCATACAAGCCCTTAGGAATAGCTTGGCATCATAAAAGAAGACATTTTGTACTCTACAAGAATTAGCAATACATAAGCACAATTTACCTTGTAGAGTCTTCGTCGTATTGCACTCTCACAAGCATTCCCTTCTTCAAAATTACATGTCTTGTGAGGAAGCCTTGGCCCTCTTTATATAGGGCTAGGCTTGCATGAGTGGTTGGGCAGTTGTTGGGGGTTGCATGCAGGAACTAGAGAGAAGTTAGGCGCCTATACCTACTCTCTCCAGTTCACTAGTCTTCTCCAGCACTTTCCATTAGCATGCTAATTGTTTTCTCACCTTAAGCACTGAGTAAACTTAGGTAGAATGGGTAAACTTAGTGCAAAAGGAGAGAAAAGTGAGGAGTAAATTGAGTTAACTGTAGAGAAGTGAGGTGCCTATTTCTCATGTGGCAGTTAACTGAAGCTTTGCCAAATGTCTTCCCTTTTGCATCAAATTTGAGCTTAAAAATTAATTAATGATTGAAATCAGCAAATTTGGTTCCCAAAGACATTTTAGCACTTTTGGACTTTGTCCACCCATCAGCCCATGTCCGCTCCCCATTTAAGACCCTGTTCCCACCAATTTGGTCACGGAAATGCCTGTTTATGCACTTTTTGAGCTCCCGGACACACATAGTTTGTCCGAATCTCATTCTGTAAATTACTGTGGTTTCCCCTTTACTCTCTAATTCATCTCAAGAGTCCTTGGTTCAAGTTTGACCATTGGCAACACTTGCATTAATATGGAAGCCACCTTTCGTAACCTTTACAGCATAACATTTTCATAAACGCTTCCAGCTTCTTAGCTTTCGTGGTAACAAATATTGTCAGAGTGATCAGTTCTAACAATTATTTATTCATGGTAAAGCTAAACATTTCATCAAATACTCATTTTGATGACATTGACATTTTAGCACTTTTGGACTTTGTCCAGCCACCATCAGCCCATGTCCGCTCCCCATTTAAGACCCTGTTCCCACCAATTTGGTCACGGAAATGCCCGTTTATGCACTTTTTGAGCTCCCGGACACACATAGTTTGTCCGAATCTCATTCTGTAAATTACTGTGGTTTCCCCTTTACTCTTTAATTCATCTCGAGATTCCTTGGTTCAAGTTTGACCATTGCCAACACTTGCATTAATATGGAAGCCACCTTTCGTAACCTTTACAGCATAACATTTTCATAAAAGCTTCCAGCTTCTTAGCTTTCGTGGCAACAAATATTGTCAGAGTGATCAGTTCTAACAATTATTTATTCATGGTAAAGCTAAACATTTCATCAAATACTCATTTTGATGACATTTTCCCCGTCTTAAAATCATAGTTGTCCTCAACTATGGATCTATTATAAGAAAGAGGAGCCCATTTGTGCTAGTTGGATCCACATCGTAGCACTGTTCTTTCCATACTAGATGGCGAGTCTAGTAGGTGTTTAGGAGGCAACGCCATCGCTAAACTGACCTTAACATGAGTCCATTGCTAAATTTTTCATCATTTTATTAGCGTGTCCTTTCTTATGGGGTGACAAAACCTATAAGTGCTTAGTAGATCTCATCTAGCTAAGCTTGACCATTTGTCTCCTTGCTATCTTTTTTTTCATTTTAATAGCGTGTCCCTTCCTAAGGGCCGACATACCCCGAGGTGCTGTAAGAGGAATACTCTATATCTTGATAGTTTTTAAGTGTACACTTAAACATTAAAACATATAACATAAAGAATAAACATTACCTAATACTTACCATTTATTGGGTAGTGTCTTGTGTATCCTTTAAATCATACATAGCTTTACACTCTTCGAGAAGAGGTAAAGACTCTTTGAGTTGAGGCTCTTGCATCCAATGGGCATCTTCCTCTGGATAATTGGCAAACTTGACCAAATATCGCCTTAAAATCTTGCCTGTCCTTAAGAACTTGTCTTCATGCTTAAGGATCTTTTCAAGCCTTAGGATCTCCTCCATTTCATCAAATTCGGGAGGATCCTCTTCAATAGGTGCTGCAGGTGGAACTCCTTTAAAAGGATTAAGCAAACTAGCATGAAAAGCATTGTGTATACATGTATATGTATATACATATATATATATATGTATGTATGTATATGTATGTATATACATACATATATACATATATGTATGTATATACATATATATACATACATACATATATATATATATGTATATACATATACATACATATATGTATATACACCAATGGTCTAGCAATTTCTACCGAAATGCAGTTGGGTTGATCTTTTGCAAGACTTGAAAGGGTCCATAAAATCTTTTGGCCAACTTTGCATAAAACTTTTGGTGGCCAGTAGGATTACCCTGACGGTCCTTGCTTGTAGTATGTTGTAAGCGTGCCTTTGGAAATTTAAGCAACACCCAATCATCTTCTTTTAAATCAAGATGACGACGATGCTTATCGGCAGCTTCTTTTTGTTTGCTTTAAGCCCTTTGTAGTGCTTCCTTCACCTTAGCAAAGGCTTCTCGCACATCTCTAACATATTCATCAGCAGCAAATATTTGTTCCTTAGTCCTTAAAATTAGAGGAATCTTTGGATAGCCTTCAACAACTTCAAATGGGCTTTTACCCGTAGAAGTATGAACAGTATTATGTAAGCATACTCTACCAAAGGCAAATACTTTTCCCATTGTACTTGTTGACCTACTTCATTAACATAACTTTTAAGTAGATCAAGAATAGTGGAGTTCACAATTTCAGATTGACCATCCATTTGTGGATGATACACAGATGAGAAATTGAGCTTTGTCCCCACATTTGCAGCTAGTCCTTGCCAAAATAGACTAGTCATCCTTGGATCCCTATCACATATGATACTTTTAGGGAACCCGTGATACTTAAATATGTGAGCCATGAAAAGATTTGCCATGTGCATGGCTTTGATAGTTTTCTTGACAGGAATAAAATGAGCTTGCTTGCTAAATCTGTCAAATATCATCCAAATACCATTATTCCCTTGTGAAGACTTAGGTAAACCAAAGACAAAATCCATGGTTATACTTTCCCAAGGTCTTTCTGGAATAGGTAATGACTGTAATAGACCAAAAGCTTTGTGTCTATCATATTTCACCTTTTGACATGTCAAGCACTTGGAGATGTAGTCATTAACATCTTGCCGCATAGTCGGCCAATAAAAATACAACTCCATAGCTTGAATAGTCGGTTGTGCACTTCTATGACCCGCATAAGGGGGTTCATGGCTTTCTTGCATTACCTTATCCCGAAGAGTCTTGGTGATGCATAGGCGAGGCCCAAACATAAAAAACCCTTCCTTGATGGAATAAGGAGAAACTGGAACACCTTGCTCAACTTGTTCATAAATTTGAGCAAAATCAGTATCGCTCTTGTAATCATCAATCATAGATGTTAAATCTTGATGATAAGCAATACTAATTGCATTTACCCACGGCCGTCGGGACAAAGCATCTGCCATAGGATTTTGTTTCCCAGCTACATGAGCAATATGAAAATGGAATTGAGAAAGAAAGTTAGCCCATCGCATTTGCTTTTCACTTAGCTTTGTTTGCATCATAAAGTAACGAAGACTTTGATGGTTTGTTCGCAAAACAAAAGGTGTACCAAGCAAATAGTGCTTCCATGATTCTAAAGCATGAATAGTGGCTACTAATTCCTTTTCATAAATGCCTAGCACTTGTCCTTGTTCATGGAGCCTTCAACTTTCATATGCAATTGGGTGACCATCTTATAGGAGAACAGCTCCCAAACTATCACCACACATGCATCACAATGTACCTCAAAATGTTTGCTTAAGTCGGGCAACTTCAAGAGAGGCTCACTCAAAAGCTTGCTCTTTAGAGTTCTAAAAGCGCTCTCTTGTTTTTCCATCCACTCAAATTTAACTTTCTTCTTTGTTAGGTCGTGGAGAGGACCTACGATCACTGAAAACTTTTCAATGAACCTACGGTAATAGGCACACATGCCTATAAAACTTTGTAGCTCATGTAGGAGAATTCTACAAGAGAAAGAAACTGAATCCCCTTCTTTGGTTCTCAGCTACAATAAGCCCTGAGAATGTCTTCAATAACTTGATTTACCCTCTCAGTCTGCCCATCAGTCTGAGGATGATAAGCTGTGCTGAAGCATAGCTAAGTGGCAATAGCCTGAAATAGAGAGGTCCAAAATTTAGAAGTAAACTTTGCATCTCGATCACTAATGATTCGCTTAGGTAGCCCGTGAAGTCTGAAAATCACCATAATGGAATTGTATCCACCTTGAGTTTTAGGTAGCCCTATAACAAAATCCATACTGATGAACTCCCACTTCATTTGTGGAATATCCAATGGATGAAGTTTTCCTGGCATCTTAATCCTTTTGGCTTTAATTCTTTGGCAAGAAAGACATTGGCGGACATATCGAAGGATGTCACCCTTCAAGCCGATCCAATGGTAGCTTTTCCTTACTACATTAAGAGTCTTTGCATACCCAGGATGTCCTGAAGTAGGGCTATCATGTTCCTCATACAAGATTGCCTTCTTCAAGCCTGGATCCTTTGGAATGCATAACCTATCTCTAAAGTAGAGACATCCATCATTGCATGAAAAATTCACAAAACTGAGGGGTGAGGGATTCTAGAGGATTCTCTTGCTAGAATAAGAGTTAATAATCTCTGATAATCTGGATCCTTGATTGATGCTTCCTTTACTTTATTAATAATGGGGTTATCTGGCAATGAAATTGCATTAAGAAATGACTTCCGACTGAGGGAATTTGCAACTACATTATCCTTCCCTGGCCTGTAAAGTATGTCGAAGTCAAATTCCTGTAACAATTCAATCCATCTACGCTACCTCATGTTAAGTGTGGCTTGAGTGAATATCCACTTCAAGCTCTGCTGATCTGTGACTAGCTGAAAATTGCATCCAAGAAGATAATGTCTCCATAGCTTTAAGGCATGGATGACAGCTAACAATTCTAAATCATGAGTTGGATAATTCTTTTCATGCACCCTTAGCTAGCTTTCGTGATGTGAATGCAACTCGACGCTTTTCCTGAACTAGAACACCACCAACTGCAATTTTGCTTGCGTCGATAATCACTTCAAAAGGCTTTGTGAAATCTGGAAGTTTTAGACATGGGGCTATCGTAACATGACCTTTAAGATTGTCGAAGCTTTCCTAGAGTTGTGGTTCCCAGTTTATCTTGCCCCGTTTCTTCAAGAGGTTTGTTAAAGGAGCAGTTATAAGAGCATAATTTTTGATAAATGTCCTGTACCAACCTGTAATGCCCAAAAATCCCCTAATTTTGCTCACTGTCGTCGGTTGAGGCCATTCGACAATGTCCTTAACTTTAGCAGGGTAATCAGATCTGAGATCTGTCCAGAAGTTCATCGATTCTTGGAATAGGGTATTTATTCTTTACTGTTACCTGGTTTAATCCCCTATAATCAATGCATAAGCGAAACATTCCATCCTTCTTTTTCTGGAATAGTACTGGCGCTCCCCAGGGTGAAGTGCTTGGGCGGAAAAATCCTTGTTCGAGAAGCTCGCATAATTGTTCCTTTAACTCGATTGCTTCAGGAAGAGACATCTTATAAGGTCTCTTTGAAACTGGCTCACTACTCTCATGATCAACATCACTAGATGGCGAAAGATTAGTGAGATCTTCAGGGAAGATATCAGAAAATTCGCGAAGCCAATGAATTATCTTTTGGTTCTTCGACCTTATTGAGTTTAACAATGAATATTTGTTGCTTGAGTGCAATTCTTTAAGTATCTGATTAGCTTTTACCAGACAAGCCTTAGGTTTTCCATTTTTCCCCTATACCAAAATATCCTGGCCTAGATTGTCCTGAAAAGTAAAGCTCCCTTGCACACAATGAATGCTGGTGCGATTTGCAATTAACCAATCCATTCCCAGGATTCCATCATATAATCCTATTGTTGGTAAGGTTCTAAAGAATACTGATGTTGTTTTTCCCCCTAATTCAAAATCTACAGTTCCCACTGTCTGTCGAGAAATAATTTCCTTTCATTAGCTAATTCCATAGTCATGGGTTTGATAGGGTATTGATTCAATCTCAATTTTCTCAGACACTTAGGAGACAAAAATGAACGTGTGCTTCCACAATCAATGAGAAGTTGAAATTGCTCACCTTGGTGAGTTGCTATAGTTTGAATAATAGCATACTGTTGTGGTGCACGAGGGTTGTGTCAACAGCCTGCGAAGAGTTGAGCTCGCTCCCCTGCTTCATCTTCTAATGTAGCCTCTCCTACGGCAGCATGAACTTGACCTTCTTGACTAGAGCCTCTGCCACCATGAGCTCTGGCTAATCTGCCACGACCTCTAATATGCCCTTTCTGATGATTCGCATTTCCTCTTCTAGGGTTTGGTGTACTAGCAGTAGCTACTGATGCTCGATTTAACAATCTTGGGCACTTATTCCTATAATGCCCCATCTCCTTGCACTCAAAGCAACGAACATTGGGAAACTCCAGAACATTTATGTTCCAAGCTACAAAGACTGTAGGTCTTGGTCGAGGGTTTCTTGGAGTAGCATTCCGATTCGGAGTTTGAGATCTCCATCTTCTATTTCTAGCAGACTGGAATCTTCTTATACAATTGGCATTCCTCTGTATTTCCTTGACCAAAGGTTTAGCTCTGAGGAGTGCATCCTGTAAGGATATAGGCCTCATTGCTTCAAGCCTAGAATCCAATGGTTCATTTAGTCCTTGACAAAACCTGGCAATCTGTTGATCATTTGTCATTAAGGGAGCATAACGACGAAGCGTCACGAACTTAGAATAGTATTCCTCTAAGGTCGGGGTATCCTGGCGCAACTCAAAGAACTCGTTCATCTTGAGAACTTGCTGTGCTGGTGATAGATATCTTTCCATCACAGCTTGTCTAACCTAACTCCAAGTTTGTGAGCCTTCTGCGATATGATTATCATGGCAATGCTACTTCCACCATAACTTGGCATCACCTTGAAGATGAAACCTAGCAAGCATGGATTGATTTGCAGGTGCAATCCCTGCATTAGAGAAATAGTCATCCATGGCTTCAATCCATACCTCAGTATCTCGTTCAACATTCTTGCCTTCCCCTTTAAAAGTAGGAGGTTGAGTTTGCTTCAAGAGCAATTTCTTCTCTTGAAGTTCAGTGTAGACTACAGGTGTGGCAATAGCCTACTCAATTTAAACAAAAGAAGTCTTAACCCTTTGTCTCACAATTTCAACTCCATAAAAATCACAAGATCTACACCTTAGAAAAGGTAGACTTGTATAAAAATGATTTATCATCTCAGCTTTAGCAACATGGCTGGAAAAAAAAATTAGACTCAGAGGTTCATTCAAAAAAAAGACCAAATTACATTGAGATGTAATATAAACAGATGGTCATTATCATAACATAGCATGGCCTTCACTAGCTCAGAGGCTTAGAACATGGACTAATAACAAAGGTTGACACTTTAGCTCAAACAAAAGATGATTTTTACACAAGACAACATTAACAAAAGAAATGTCTTGATTATTCCATGGAGTAATTACAAAGGGTGAGATCTTCAGATCTAATATTTTACAAGATGTAACTTTTACTTGCATAGACAATTTGTCAATACCTTTGATAGATATCTTCAATAATAGCAGCTTGCAAACTAGAGTGGAATTCCTTCCACCTTTTCGTTGAGAAAGTAGGAGGTTTGGCGGAAACATTCAGGATTTGATACTCAGCTGGCAACATAGGTAATCCAGAAATCGTAGGAGCATGGGCCCAACCCATGACAGCGATACGACTTGCTGGTATGATTGCAGTGACCTGATCATAGACCCAACGACTAAGTAGTACCAGTCCATTCTCAATCATAAATTGTTGTTGCGAATCAAAGGGTGTTATAAATAGATAAAGTTGTACTATCTTTAGTTTCTCAAGCCAAGCGAGACGAATAAGATCTCGCTTGAGATTCTATATTTGAGTACTTTCAATATAGTAGAACCGTGCCCCCTTCAACCAGAAAGGCACTAAGAAAAAGGTTCCCCAAACTCATATAAGAAGAGCCTTTTCCAATATATGAAACACTGCTTCCCGAAATGAGTATCTCGGAGATGAAAGAGCAGTTAAGTATATTGTTTGGAAGACCAAAAACTTTCCGTAATCATCTTGCACATTCTGTTCAAGGAACAACTTTATCATTAACTTATAAAAAAAAGGACAAGATGAATATGAGATAGAACTTCATCTTTATTCATCAATGAGAAATATTTACAATGAAGGGATCCTTAGATCCTATATTTACAAGTGTAAAACTACTGCACTTAGTTTCCTAGGATATCAGCAGTATATTCTTCTTATAACGTATCATGAAATTCTTCCCATCTCTTTTCTTGGAAGGTAGGAGGCTCAACAAAAACATTAAGGGTGTTATATGACTTTGGCAACTCAAGCAATCCAAAGGTAATGTGAAGATTCCCATGCCCTATGTGTGCTATATGACTAGCAGGCACGATCTTGGTAACTTGATCATATGCCCACTGATTTCGTAAGACAAATCCATCATCCCTTACTATCACAGCTTCTACATCAGGATTTGTGATAAAGAGATAGAGATGTAAAAGCTTAAGTTTCTCCAACCACGTGAGACGGATCAAATCGTGGTCGAGGAGAGATAATGTGGTTGCCTCAATGAAGTAATAAGGTTTCCCCCTTATTAACACTGGGGATAAACAAAGAGCATTAAACATTCGAGGCAGGAAAGCCTTCATCATAATCTTATGCATCACATCTCTGAAGGAAAACTGTGAAGATAAACAAGCCGCAAGATACATGGTTTGGAAGATCATGTTTCTCTCATAACCTTGCAGAGCATCCTAGTTAAAAGAAAAGTGATATATGAATATTCTCTTATATTATTTAAATCAAAATTTATACGAACTTAGAGCACAACCCTTTTTTTGCATGATAATTTATACAAATTGGTTGAGCACCACAGCTTGCCTAGTTATACGGAGAGTATTTCGTATCGGTAAGAGGTGTATATTCTTCTGCATTATACCCATGAAAGTCACAGGCTGCAAACAGGTACAAAACATGGGGTATTGGATAAAGTGTTCAAAGTACAGTAGACATGGGGTAGATCTGGCAGTCCATAAGTTGCCCCAATTCCAGAATTTGGAGTAGTCCGATCCAAGACTACTACCCTGTCTGCTGCAAGAATAACACTCATGACCTGCTCATAAACCCATCGGTTTTGAGTCATACTCCTTTCATTTATTGTAACCAAAGAACTTGGTCGCGTTTCGATAAAATAGAATAAGCGAACCAGGCGAAGTTCTTCAGCCCATCGGATACGTTGCAGATCGAGCCTTAAATTCCCAACTTCCTTTGCATAAATGTGGAAGTATCTAGTCCTGGACTCCTAGTCCCGGACTCCCAATTTGTTGATCATTCCCATCCTCACTGAATTCCCGAAGGGTGAGGTTCAGTGAGATGATCCAGTGTTTGCATGACTAAGTTGCGAGTTTCGATGGATGGAGACTGACATGCTAAAGGATACATGAGTTGAAGCATGCATCCACCTTCGTAAAAGTTTGAGTTATCCTGAATCACAATCGAAAATACGCAAGGATTTTACTCAATATTCCGAAAGAAGGGAACAGCAAAGCGTATAAATACTCACTTTAATGAGGCGAAATAAACCCTAAGCTCTGATACCACCTTGTCAGGTGCCACCCTAAAAGCTATTGAGAATAGCGGGTGAACAAACCTTTAGTAGTCGACTAGGTCCTATGGGAAAAATCTAGCAGATGACATCGGGCCTCGCATCGAGTCCCTGGATATGAACCACTGGAACCCGACACTAGCTCTACCTCACTAAACGGAAACGTAGTCTTCCTAAATAGCCAATAGCTATTTTTTCTCTATCGATCAATCATACTTTGAAAGGCATGGGATCGGGAGGTACTCCTCCATGGTTCAAGGCTCAGTTCCAGCTCCCCGAGGCTCAAGAATTTCGCGGTCCCCTAAGAGACATCCGTGGTTCATGGTACAATTTCTGACTCCGCGAGGCTCAAGAAATTGTACTTTCCCCTAAGATGTGGGACTTAGTCCTACATTATCCAAGCGTAATTCTAATTCTTTGTCAGAAAGCCACCTGACTAATCGGGTCCACCCATCCATAGAGAGGTGTCGTCAGGGTGACCAATCTCGCGCTTTCCACCCTGCACGCACCCGGCACTTTGTTATCTAATTACTACTTCACATTGTTTGACACTTAAAATAATAGTGTTCCTTCATTCTTAAATTTTTCCTAAACAAGGTTCGTTAAAATAGCCCTTCAAACAATGTGAAGACAAGGTAAAACATTGTTCAATGTAAAACCATAAATTCACAGCAATACCCAAAGGTATTTACATACATTGTTTATCTACCAAGGGATACCCTCCATGAACAAGGAGTGATCACTCTTGCGCATAAACATAAAAAAACTTGTCGAGTTATCTAGAATTTCCCGAGCATCCACTTCTCTCTACCCACGATGAAGAGGCCTAACCCAAGGGGCCCCCATGATCGCTTTTGACGAATAGAAAATCACCAAAGGACCCGTCTAACACTTTGTGGGGCTTTTATTGACACCACCTACCTCCTTGCCCAAGAATAGCAGGCAGCTCATCCATCCACAGTCTAACCAACCATCTATGGATCGGACAGCTAGCGATACCCTCGCTAGGAGCAAACACCTCGGGCTAACCACCTCGTAAGGATATTTGCCTCGGGCTAACCACCTAGCATTGGGCTAACCACCCGGCATCGGGCTAGCCACCCGGTCAATTTCGTCGATCTGAACGATCATAATCATTTAGAATCTTTCATTAAAAAAAAACTCTTTTTTTTTCCAAACAAACTTGAGCTTTTAGAAAACATCCTTTTCGGCAAACAATCTTTTAAACTTAAAAATTACGAAAATCACATGCTACGAGTATCGTTTGATCATAGATCAATTTTTCAGACAATGTACTCATTTCCAATTGGGTTTCCTATGCGTACTAAGTCTTGTATGCATATGGAATTTTAACAACGATGCAAAGCTTTTAAAAAAAATTAAATCGACCAACCTGCTCTTGACCTCCCGCTTGCGTAGTCGAGGGGACTACATTCCCGGCAGTGTGCGCATGGCTAGTTCCAGCCTCATTGTATGCTACGTCGCTGCGGGTTTGCTTTGGAGCCATCCTCGACAAAAAGATTAGAACCAAGAAAACGAAACACAAGAACGAATTCTCAACTAGGGCGAAGCTATTCATTTTAATGATCAGAAAAGATTAGTGTTGTATATGATAGAGAAAATTAAAATTAATTAAAGCTTCTTATTTAATATTTATTTCTGCAATTTATTATAATTCTCTGCTGATTTTTTGTAATTTTTACAGAAATTTAAATAGAGGATTTCTCTATTTAACTCATAATAAATAGTAAAAATAATCAAAAATTCGTGAGAAAATTTTAAAAAACCTACCGTTACATGCTCTACGCAGAAAAATTACAGAATCTATTTTTTTGATTTGATCAGTAGCTTTTAAAACTAGAAAAGTGGTTGATTTTCTATTTAAAAAAATCAATTTGATTATTTAAATGATGAAAAAAATTAAATCCTTATTTTTAATGGATATAAATAAGCCTAAACAAATGATTCCCAGCTCCATTTAATTTTTGAAATTAATTTGCTAGTTAATCTCCTCAAAAATATATGATTTTAGAGACAAAATCAAGGATAACTAAAAAATTGATTTTTAAACAAAACACCCTATTAATCATAGGTCATCCATCGTTTGAGCTATCTCTATTACTTTTTGTGAGTGTAGAAAAAATCATTTTCTAATTTTCTTTACAGAAATACACAAAATTTGGCACTAGAATAATTACAGTAATTAGCAGTCAAGCTAAAAATTCATGAAATAAATATATACTATTTTTAAAGTTGCATTACACCTATGATAATTAGGAGAAGGTGAAATTCTTAGCACACTAATTTCTATGTCTTAATTTGTCTTAATTCCATCACAATTTACGTCCTAATAATTACATACAATCAAACTAAGACAAACCCTTTCTATAGCAGATCCTTACCACTGAGAAGAGCCCAAGGTAATTAGGAGAATAGCCAATTTTATGCTAAACCCATTATCCCTTCAAAAATAGTGTAATTTCATGCCTAATTTGGCCCTAGTAATTAATAGAATCAAAATTGCAAATAATCCTCTTAACCATAGGTCCATTATGATTAGAAGGACCTAGGATAAATAGGGAAAGATCTAATTTTACATAGAATCTTGATTCTCATCAAAACAAGTAATTTTGGGACCTTAATCTACTTAAAATCTGCAAAAACCCTGAGAGGATATTGTCCCAAATGGTGTATTAATGCTGAGATAAATAGATTGTAATCAAATTCCTCAAAAATCTAGGGGTTCCTTCAATGCATATACTCAAAAATTGCCTAATTATGCTTTTATAATTAGGATTAAATTAATCCCTAAAGTGCAAAGGTGATTAGGGATCATTATGCATAGATTAAGAGAATTCTTAATCATAAAATGAAGGTTTCATCATATCCTAATGCATAAATATTCACTTTAGCTTTCAAAATGCCCAAAATTTGCCTTAATTCATGAGTTAATTATGCACTAATCTTGATGCCCCTAAATCAGCATTTAGGTATGATTTAGAATCACAATTTCATGCCTATTTAATCATTCATAACAATTATTAAATAATCTTTGAAAACTATGCATCAAAAACTAGTGAGATTTGTAAAAAAATTGGTGTATTCATAACTAATCGCCGTAATTAGTGCTTGATGAAGAGATTTTCTGATTTGGGGAAGCCTTCTAATCACCTTGCTAGGAGAGAAAAAATGCCTCCTTTTGAGCTTCCCATCATGGGCCGTGGTGAACCCCACGGCCCCGGCCTCACCCGCCGGCGGCGGCTGAACCCGACGGCACGTGGTGAACCCCACGGCCCCGGCCTCACCCACCGGCGGCTGAACCCCACGGCACGTGGTGAACCCCACGGTCCCGGTCTCACCCGCCGACGGTGAACCCCACGGCCCCGGTCTCACCCGCCGACGGCTGAAACCCACGGCACGTGGTGAACCCCACGGCCCCGGTCTCACCCGCCGGCAACCCCACAGCACGTGGTGAACCCCACGGCCCCGATCTCACCCGCCGGCGGCTGAACCCTACGGCCTCGGGGTGAACCCCACGGCCCCCAGTGCCCCCGGTCTCACCCGCCGGCAACCCCACGGCACGTGGTGAACCCCACGGCCTCGGTCTCACCCGCCGGCAACCCCACGGCACGTGGTGAACCCCACGGCCCCGGTCTCACCCGCCGGCGGCGGCTGAACCCCACGGTCCCGGTCTCACCCGCCGACGGTGAACCCCACGGCCCCGGTCTCACCCGCCGGCAACCCCACAGCACGTGTTGAACCCCACGGCCCCGGTCTCACCCGCCGACGGCGGCTGAACCCCACGGCACACGTGGTGAACCCCACGGTCCCGGTTTCACCCGCCGGACGGTGAACCCCACGGCCCCGGTCTCACCCGCCGACGGGAACCCCACGGCACGTGGTGAACCCCACGGTCCCGGTCTCACTCGCCGCCGACGGTGAACCCCACGGCACGTGGTGAACCCCACGCTCCCGGTCTCACCCGCCGACGGGAACCCCACGGCGGCACGTGGTGGTGAACCCCACGGTCCCGGTCTCACCCGCCGACGGTGAACCCCACGGCACGTGGTGAACCCCACGGTCCCGGTCTCACCCGCCAGTGAACCCCACCGCACGTGGTGAACCCGCCGCCGGCGGTGAACCCCACGGCACGTGGTGAACCCCACGGTCCCGAACCCGTTGGCAACCCCACGGCACGTGGGGTTGCCGACGGCACGTGGCGAACCCCACGATCCCGGTCTCACCCGCC
>NC_141077.1:20671258-20711258 GCF_041138505.1 Cibotium barometz
GTGCAAGGATGATTTTTAAAAGTAAAACGATATCTATTATACATTATACATGTGCGAGTGGTAGTGGTAGTGGTCTCATGGTGGTCAATAATAGCTTTAGGTTGAAGTTCTTCTACGTGGTCAACAAGACTACGTGCTTCCTCATATACAGGATGTGTAGGAAGTGGTTCCCTATAAGGTCTCAAAAGATTGATATAGAAAAAATTATGAATTCTCCCATGAGAGGGAAGTGAAAGCATGTATGCTAGGTCATTAATCTTATGAGTGATTTGAAAAGGACTATAAAAACGACGAGCTAACTTAACAACATGGTTAGTCAACACACTTTTAAGATGTCTCTTTTCAATAGGAAGCAAAACATATTGACCTACTTGAAAAACCATGTGCTTTCTTTTCTTATTAGCTTGTTTAGTGTATTGCTTTTGTGCTTTAGAAATAGCATTACAAATATGGTCATGAATAGAAGTAAAATCAATTGGTGAATTGATCTACAGATTCAATAGTGCATGACAAATGAGTGCTAGGAGTAGGTAAAACTTTGGCATACACAATTGTAAAAGATGCTTTTCTAGTGGATGAATGTGGTGTGTTATTGTATGCAAATTGCAAAATATGGATATACTTATCCCATTGTTTAGGTTATGATGAAACATATGCATGAAGTAAATCCAATATTGTCCTATTTGTCACTTCAGTTTGACCATTAGATTCAGGATGAAATGTTTACTTATCCCATTGTTTAGGTTATGATGAAACATATGCATGAAGTAAATCCAATATTGTCCTATTTGTCACTTCAGTTTGACCATTAGATTCAGGATGAAATGTAGTGGAAAATTCCAATTTAGTGCCTAAATGATTAAACAATGTAGTCCAAAAATCACTACAAAACTTAGAATCTCTATCAGAAACAATCACTTGTGGTAAACCATAATGTGTGAAAATATGTTTAACAAACAAATGTGCAGATTAATGTGTAGTAAGAGTCTTTTTACAAGGAAGAAAATATGCATGTTTGCTAAATCTATCAACAGTCCAAATCATGTCATTATGGCTTGCAGTCATGGAAAATCGAGCGATAAAATCCATAGAAATCTGTTCCCAAGGAGCATTAGGAATCGAAAGAGGCATAAGCAAACCAAGTTTCTTACCCTTGTAACTTTTCATTTTTTGATAAACATCACATTCAAAAACAAATCCAGCTATATCATATTTCATTTTAGGCCAATAAAAGTCACTAGAGATGGTCTGGAATGTAGATGAAACACATCAATGCCCCGCATAAGGTGGCTGATGTAATTCCTCTCTAGAATAGAATGTCTAAAGGGTCGAGTAAAGAATAATCTTTTTTGAAAGAAAAGATATCTATCATCGTTGGAATACTCAACAAAAGGGTTCCAATGATTTTCTCTCAATCTAGACCAAATGTCACTAAAGTCAGGGTCTTGGTCATAAGTCTCACGCATAGAGTCAAAATATGTATTCTCAATCCATAGATATATTTTGAATGGAAGGTCTTCTACTCAAAGCGTCAGTTTTCTTTACCAGGTTGGTATTGAATAATAGGCTAAAATTTTTGAAGAAAAGCTGTCCATTTAATATGTCTATCCAGAATAAGTGGTTGAGAAAGCAAATACTTGCTTATCACTTTTTATAAGAAACTCTAAGCCCATCAAATAATGTTTCCAAATTTTTAATGCATGGACTATAGAAGACACTCTTTGTTATAGGTGCTATACTTACTTTCAGCAGGATAAAATTTCCCACTCTCGAAAGCAATAGGATGACCATCTTGCATTAACACAGCACCAATGCCCTTACCACTAGCATTGGTTATAACCACAAAGAAAGGATGTGAAAAATCAAGCAATTCTAACACAGGTGCATGACTAAGTGCATATTTTAATGCAAGAAAAGATTTCTCTTGAAGTTCAGTCCATTCATAAGGTGGTTTTCTTGATAATTTCAGTGAGATAATGTGTCTTATATGCAAAATTATGGACAAATAATAGCTACATAACCCTAGAAAAGATCGTAACTCATGAAGATTCTTAGGTTGCGGCCATGATGCAATAGTTTCTATTTTCTTGGGATCAACATGGATTCCCTTAGAAGAAACTATATGTCCCAAATACTTAATCTTACTCTGGAAGAAACTTCTCTTTTCAGGATTAAGGTAAAGTTCATTTTCCTTGAGCAAATTAAATACAATTTCCAAGTGCTTTTGGTTCTCTTCTTTGAGACTTACTAAAAACTAAGATATCATCAAAAAAGACAACCACAAAGTTTTGATGTGGCTAAGAAAGATCCTATTCATCATACGGCTAAAAGTTATAGGAGAATCAGTAAGACCGAATGGCATTACTAAAAACTCAAAGTGACTCAAAGTTGTAGGAGCATTAGTAAGAATGTCATTACTAAAAACTCAAAGTGACTAGTCTAAGTTCTGAAAGCAATTTTATAGATATCTTGATCGGCCATTCTTACTTGATGATATCCACATTTTAGATCAATTTTGCTAAAGACGTTGGCTCCCCTTAATTTATTGAGTAGATCATCAACTCTAGGAATTGGAAATCTATTCTTGACAGTGTTCTTGTTGAGAACCCTTTAGTCTACATACATATAATAAGTACCATTTTTCTCCTTTACAAGAAGGACTAGTGCTCCATATGGTAAACTACTTGGTCTAATAAGTCCTCAAGAAAGAAAATCCTTGATTTGAGTTTGACCATTGCTCTCAAGTTTGGAGAAATTTTGCTAAGAATGAATCATTTGCATCCACTTGAGGATTGTAAGCTTTTCGAAGCATTATTTGGCTTGCTATTGCTTATTGGATGCTTCAAATGCTCAAATGCATGTAAATGGTATGCCAAATGTGCAAAATCTTGGCAAACCCTATGCTATGAAGGGGCTTTGAAGATCATTAATGGTATGCATCAAGGCAAAGGCATTGAGAAATTTGATTTCTAATCACTATTGGATGCCATTTTGGATGTGTTTAATCATTGGTGATGATTGATGGAGCATGAGTACATACTTGAATGTATGAACAATTGTAAAAGCACGATTCATGCTTAAAATCAATTTGTAAGTGATCTCACCACCTATTTGAGTTCACTCACTCTCCACATCACTTTGCATTACACCTTCTATTTCTAGCATACTAGTGATGTGTGAGGGTACCCCGGTATATGGAGGAGAGACCGGGGGGAGCATGTCTTAAACTTACCGTGCCGTGAGTGCCGTGGGAAAGTAGTACGATGAGGGATTAGGTACATGGTGGTAAGGAAATGGCCCAAACCTTTGCCCTTGGATTGTAAACTTGGGTAAAGGGATTGGAAGAGCTTGGCTAGGAGATCCGAAAGCTTCAACGCGCCACTGGCATACATCCTCAAGACAACATCAAGGCAAAACATAAAGACAAATCTTGTGGCAAAATAATGCATGCGTGGGACACTTATGCAGTGATTTTTGCATGCAAAAAGCCACTTGCAATGGTCAAATGCACATGCAATTGGATTTCATTAGACATTAGGGCAATTTGGTAATGAGTGCATGAGTGTTGTAACACTTCATTACATTGAAATTTTGCCCTGATTTCAAAGGAGATGTTATTCGATTTTACTCAGAAATTCATGTGGCTATAAACAAAAATCCTAATTCAGTCACTCATCAGGGTTTTGGGCAAGTGACAAGGTCTCTAAATCATTGCAAAGTGCTTCTCTAGAGCTTTGAAACAAGCTATTGATTACACAAATCGGATACCGGCGGAAGTGGGTCTAATTTAGGGTTTCATTGGATTCATAAAACCCTAATTCAGTCCGAGAGGTTTGGAGGTTCAAAAAAGTGATTAGATATGCTTATATTACTCCCTAAGACCTATCAAATGGCACCAAAAAAATTGGAATTGGGTACCGCATGCTTGGTCAACACATAGTTAACTTTTTCACAAAAGTCAAAATAGAGAATACTTCCACTTTGACTCAAGAAACGGGATTTGGTTTAGGGATAGTACCACTCAAGAGCTTTCCAACAAGCTATTTCCAACAAAATTCCAACCTCATTTTAGGGTTTTGGAGCCAAATTACTATTTTTAGCAGTGTTGTACAAACCCTAAAATAGAGAATATTAGGGCTATCCAAAATTTTCTGTTCTTGCATATTTGGATACTACATAGTCACAAGAGCTATCCATAGAAGCCCTGGATCACCAATTTCCAACACCATTTGAGCCTTCTACAAGCCACTTTCCATTTTCAGCCCCACTATGTTAAGGGGGCATCCCACCCAAGCAAGCGGTGGGACTTCAAGAGATAAGGGAAGACAAGGAAATGGTGAATGAGGATCATATAGATGTGATTGGTGAAGAGGATATAAATTTACAAGGTGACAACAACAATGCAAATATGGCACATAGGATAAATCATGTGCAAATTGGGCCAAATTTAACAAATGTGGCTAATGTATCAAATCAATTGGGAGGAGAAAATGCACAAGTTATGGCCGCTATGATAAATGACATGTCACAAATGATAATGATGACGAGAAGCATGATGGAATGCAAACACTTGTGGACAGCATGGTGTAACCAATTATGCAAGAGATTAGAAGAATTTGTGATGACATAAAGACCATGGATGAAGATAAGGGTGGATCATCTCAACATGTTCGTCAAGCTCATGTTGAAGACAAAGAGAACCATCACTCAAGTTTTCATTCTACCTATGGTGCTATGTGCAACTTGATGTTTCTATATACACCCAATGAAGTCAAAGGCAAGGGTCATGCATTTTCAAACCCAAGGAATACTCATCGAAGCGGTGCTTCAAGACCTCATGTTGAGAAAGATTTTGATGATGAGTTTGAGGATAACAATGGGGTTCTTCTTCACAAGACATGGATGGAGGAAAGCAATGTGTTAAGTTCTGTGGTAGAGCCACTACTAGTGAAGGAAAAATAAAGATGATCAATGTATGTGAATTCTTGGTACCATCTCTTGGTTTACCTCTTGCTTTGATCGGGGATGGAAGAGCTACTATGCACTCTATTTTAAAAGAGGTTGGCTCTACTAAGGACAAACGAGGACTTCCATTCACTATGTGGGTCTTTATGCACACATTGTGGGTGTTGAAGTGGATGAGACACTTGCTGTAATTTGTGGACAATGAGTAAATGAGGAGATTTAGATGGTGGTTCTTTCTCAACAAGTAATCACCAATGTGTTCGTGGTCAATGGGAATATACAAGTTGAAAATGGAAATGCTTGGACCACTTTCATAAGTGCTTTGATTGATACATTTTTAGCTTATGATATGATGCAACGAGATCATTGAGGATATTTTAGATGTGCATGCAATTGTTGACACAAGGGATGATGACTCGTGTATTGATGATATATATGATGACTATGCTTTAGATGATTATACATTAGGTAATGCATTGTTTATGGAAGTTCTATGGGAATGCATTATATCATCCATTCTCAATTCCGTATTGGACGACATATGATGGTCTATTATTTGACTACGG
Organism: Cibotium barometz; assembly: GCF_041138505.1. Taxonomy (NCBI): domain Eukaryota; kingdom Viridiplantae; phylum Streptophyta; class Polypodiopsida; order Cyatheales; family Cibotiaceae; genus Cibotium; species Cibotium barometz. The sequence continues at coordinate 20,676,790 of NC_141077.1, forward strand.
GGACTTGAAGGATGTTGACCTTGATGCATATGAGAGAGGACTTTCTCATCATCATTGACGAGATTGTACATACATGTGTTGATGATCATGCATATATGGGTGGTACACATGTTTATGGAGATGATGATCATCTTGAGGTGACATATTCTACTCCTATTGATCATGGCTATCACATGGATTTTACACATGCTATACATGTTGATGAGGAAGTATGCATTGGTAGCAAACATGCCGATCTTAAGGATGACATCTATGCTTATGGGGATGCTAGTTATGAGGCATATGCCTTTACATTTTGTGGATGACGATATGATTCTATGATCTATGGGAATGGAGCATTCACTTTCACAGGCATCTTATGTCACTCTTATGGAGCTCGAGATGCATGATATATGCTTATGTGTGGCATGCCATGGTCAGGATTCCTATGAGATAGGAGGATTCGGTGCAACAACCATGGATGATGGAGTTCCTCTTACCAATGTGGTGTTGTATTTATGTTCCGGATTGTTGGATGCGCTGTTATGTTTTCCTTTTGATCCTGGAGTTCACATATTTGTTTGGTTGGATGACCTACATTGTGGTTATCCATTCGACCCAAGAGGATTGGCTAGTCGTGTCACCGACATGGGCTTTCTATATTCTCTGTTTGATCTAGGCAGTTTGAGAGCCATTGCTTTGGATTCTACATGGCTTGGATTTATATTTTGTCTATACAATCGCAATTGTATGGATTACCTCATCTTTGGGGTGATACTCGTAGCTTTTCCATTTGACCATGGAGGATATCCAACTAGTCTCATCATCGACAGAGTCCTTTATCTTTTCCATTGGACCCCGAGAGTCATGAGATTCATGTATTGATATTGGCTCTTTGGAATGAGGACATTTGTTCACATATTGGTGGGCTCCTCATATATAGCCTTTGTATTTTTTTGAAAAAAATTACACACCCACCCTTTGATTTTTAGGACAAAATCATTATAGGAGGGGATGGTTTGTAATGAAGCAGTGAACACATGAGAGTAGACACGTGCGGTGGACACACGAGTGTGAATGCATGGGAAGTGGACAAGGGCTAAGCACATGTTGGAATAGGCCAAGGGGCCAAGTGTAAGTGAGGGACATAGGCTTATGGGCCAAAGGCCAAGTAGGGTGGACATTAATATAAGTATGTTGAAAAGGGAGGCCATGGTATATAGGCCAATGTGAACTACTAATCATAATTAACTCATACTAATCAAGAATTAAAAGCTAACAAGATTTCATGGCAATCTTGCCCTTCTCCTTACTCATGGATGGTGGTCCTACACACATGTTATCACTCCATGCTTTGAGTGGTCAATCATAGTTCACTGTAACAACGAGAAGGAATCATGTCAAGATGAAGAGCATGCGCAAGATGTTCATAAATAAAATCATGTGTACTACCATCATCATACAAGATTGTGATTTCTTTATCTTGAATTTTTTCTTTCATTTTAAGTAAAGTGTGTGGTGAAAAAGAAAGAGGAATCAAGGTTAGGAGAACCTTCTTGTTCAGATTTATTGTTGAACTCGTTACCATCAGACTCTAGCTCGTAGTCATCATCGTGAGCATCATCATCGTCTCGAGTGCCACTGTCTTCATCGCCATCCACCATGTTAAGCCAAGCGATTGGCTTCTTGTTGTTGTTGCTTGGACACCTATCAGCATAGTGCCCCTTTTGATGCCAAATGTAACATTGCATATTTTTTGCTTTTTTATCTTGATTCACCGAATTTGGAACATCTATCTTCTTTGGTTCTCTACTTGCTCCATTATTGTTGTTGCCAATATTTGCTTTATTGTTGTTGTATTGCTGGCTTCTTTGATCTTGACGCTTGTGAAAAGGTCGTTTGAATGAAGAACGCCTATCAAAACCACTAGAAGATGTCGAAGCTTTGGAGAATTTAGAAGTATGATTCTCTTATTGGAACTGGGTAAACCATTTTTCTTTTCATAATCCAAAGCAAGACATTTACCATAGGCAAGTGTATGAGGACAAAACATGTTAACCTACGCTCTAATCTTTGGATCCAACCCTGAAATAAACTTCCTTTTGAGCTTCTTTTCATGCACTTTTTCAATGGACTACATTTGAATGAGAGCATTCTAAAATTTTTCAATGTAAGTTTGGACATCATCCCTTTTCAACTATCTAAGAGTATCCCAATGCTGCCAAAATTTGGCTTTGTACTACTGAGGAGGTAGAAAGTGGCTCTTAATTTCATGTTAAAAATCCTCCCAAGTACAAGATTTACGTCGCTCATTCTTGGCAGCATTCCACCATAAAGCAACATTCTAAATCAAATGATTTGCAGCGCACTTGACCTTGTCTTTCTGGTAAAATTTCTCTCCCAAAAAATAGTCATCAAACTGGCTAAGCCAAGTTAAAGTAGTGTGTGTGTCCTTGTTTCCATCAAAATTTTGAAAAGAGAAAGCCTTGCGACTAATGCGAGATTCTTTTCGAGCCGTTGGAGCATCTAAAGTTGCCTTGATAGTTCGACGAATAGAATCCTCGTCGTCACTATCGCTTTCAATATCATGCCTATGCTATTTTTGATGTTTCAATTGATCTTCTAATGCAATTCTATGAGTGCATTCATTGGCCAATTATGCTTGCAAAGCAGTGAGTTGCTCTTGAATAGATGAGGATGTAGAAAAACTAGCCATAAATGATGAGAAATAAAGAAAATTAGCAAACGTTTAGAAATACTTATTGTAGTTCCTGCTCTTGATAATAATTGTGAAGTTCACATAATCCATGAAAAAATAGAAGAGTAATGCGGCCACCCAACGCAATCTCCAAAACATCTGAAAGTAGCGGTGAAGTGTCAAAAGGTCATTCGGTGGAAAAATAGAGAGTACCGAAAGAGAATTTGAGCTTCGAGAAAGAGTGAATGGTGACCAATTTTGAAAAACATGAAAACTTTGATTTGCTATAATTCTACGTTTAGAACAAGTGTGGAACGCTGAAAATTTCTTCAGTTTGAAGCCGGGCCAAATTCAAAGGAATTTGGATAATTTTTGAAGGGTTTTTGACTTAAAAGAGCTCCACACATGAATCTCCTCTTATCTTTGAAGCTTTTTATGAGTAAAAGAAGATGGGAATTATGGAGACCATAGATTTCTACAGGCTTACAACTACTGTTTGCAAATTCAAATCGTTGGATCCTTAACGAAAGTGTGCAAACAGATACAACTTTTATGCAAGAGACCATTCTGCACGCATCCAACAGAGCGGATCTGGCTTTCATCAAATTCTACAGAATTCTAGAGCTCATGAAGAGGCCGGTGCTGCACTTTTACATTTTTTCCATGCTAGCATTTTTTCCCCTTTTTTTTGCCTTGTATAGACCTTATAAAAGCTATGGAGTAGCCTTGTACTTTGCCTTGAGTTTAGACTTAGTTAAGGCTTATTTGAATTCTTTTTTTTCCCTTTCTTTTTGCCTTCCTTGCACTTGTATTTCCAACTTCCTTTTGGTCATGGCGTGAAGAATTTGAAGCCTTGAATTTTTTTTAAAACAAAATCTCTTTTTGTACTAAAAAATTTTCACCTTCTCTCCTCCCAAAGCTCTGATACCACTGACAAGAATTTGGATCTTGGGAAGACACATCACTTTCTATCATACGGATTCAAAAATAAACTTCAATTATTACCATGAGAAAGATAGCATAAACCATATTAAAATAAAACACATGAGAGAGTATTGGGTGCAATCTATCCCCCCCCAAGAAGTGTCGGCATCCTCCCACTTCTTGAGTATTTATGTTTTATTAATAAAAACAGCCCATAAGCCAAAAATAGTTGCACGCTTATGCATAGGCTTTTTTATAGTTTGTGTGTGTGTGTGTGTGTGTGTGTGCGCGCTGCGCGCGCGTGCATATAGAGCCTATATATATATATATATATATATATATATATATATATATATGTATATATATATATGTATATATATATACATATACATATACATATATATATACATATACATATATATATATATATATATACATATATATATACATACATATATATATATATAGAGAGAGAGAGAGAGTCTATGTGTGTGCGTGCATGCATGCATGCATGTGTGCACGCAAGGCGCATGTGCTTACAAATTATATTACACCTTGGATAAGATCTACGTATATATATATATACATATATACATACATACATATATATATATATATATACATACATACATACATACATACATACATACATACATACATACATATATATATATATATATATATATATAGAGAGAGAGAGAGAGAGAGAGAGAGAGTCTATGTGTGTGCGTGCATGCATGCATGTGTGCACGCAAGGCGCATGTGCTTACAAATTATATTACACCTTGGATAAGATCTACATGACAAGTTATCCACATTGAATATAAAAGAGAAACATGAAAAGCTTAGTATAAGCACAACAAAGCAAAGCTTAGTATAAGTAGGTCAATTTGGACACTATCATAGAATCAACATGTAAATTCAAGGGGGTTATAGCTATTATCTGCCACCATCTAAAAACAACATGAGTTAGTACTTAGTGTTTGTTGCCCCACTTGTCATAAATGGTCACAGTTTATGTGTAATTCGATACCAATGCCAAGCATTGGTTTAAAGAAATGTCAACAAAACTCCATAAAGAAACAAGTCTTGATAGTCCTAGGTAACAACTAAGATTTCCGAAAGTAAACATCGTACATGAGAGAGGCACTCTTAGTGCTATAGAAACCTACAAGTCTTAGTAGACTAGTGCAAGTCACCCTTTGTATTCATAAAACCCGTAGCTTAAGTTAAACAAAGTGAAAGAGAGTTGCAACATAAGCATGGACACCTTTATTTATCAAAAAAAGTGAGATACCCCTAAGTCTTGTATCGTACTCCAAGTGAAGAACCTCAAACAAAAGAATTAGCCGAATGGGCTCACCTCTCTCAGAGAATAAACCATAACTCAGTTCCTGACCATAGAGTTGAACGGGCTCACCTTTCAGTGGCTTTGGAGTACACCACACAATAAGCTATCTAGTACTAAAGAACCAAAGAACTATCAAAGAACCAATGAACTATATGCATCGTATACTACATACGGGTTAATTTATTAGTAGGCAACATTTTTTTGTGAGCTTTGGTTCCATGGGTTTTGCTTATGTGGACTACTCTGATGATGTGACACTCGATATGTCCATGCCAACATGTGATGAGTCCGTGTCAACATGTGACATGGCATGAACATAATTGCATCATGGACATACATGCTATCATGTGCACCATGGACATGCTTGCATCATCCATATGATGGCCATGTATGATGTCATAGATCATGGACTTGGATGGTCCATATGGTCGAGCTCTATGTAATCTATATATGCTCGATGTTGTCTTGGTGTGGTCTATACATTCTATATATCCCATGCATGGTTGTGATTTCTATATGATCGGTGTCATCCTAGTGTTATCTGAATGGTGCATATATGTTGTACATGGTCGGGATGGGTTGCTTGAGATCTTCACATACTATAGTATTGTTGGGGTGGGGCTTGTATGGTTAGGATAGGATGCATGTGACATTTACTTGGTCGGTATATTCCTTATGTGGTGTATATCGCTTGAATGCTCTAAATGGTCCATATGTGTGGCCCTATATGTGCTTTGTATCTGGTCTCTATGGATGCGCAAATGGGGGTCTTCACATGCTCAATATTGTGGTGTATATCGCTTGAATGCTCTAAATGGTCCATATGTGTGGCCCTATATGTGCTTTGTATCTGGTCTCTATGGATGCGCAAATGGGGGTCTTCACATGCTCAATATTGTTGTGGTAGGGCTTGTATGAGGATGCATGTGATATTTACTTGTTCAGTATACTCCTTGTGTGGTTTGTATCATTTGCATACTAAATTGAACATGTATGTGTGGCCCTATATGTTCTTTGTATCTTATCACTGTGCTTGTTTCGAATGGGGGTTTCAAGTGATTTGTATACTATACATGTTAATGGTGCCTATTACACTCATTTAGTCCTTGAGGTCCATATGTTACATGTATTGTTAAATGGGTTGCACGTGATTATTATGTGCTTACTATGGCTCTTGTGTGGTCCGTGTGGTCCGTGTGGTCTATGTGGTCCATTTAAAGTGGAAATATGATCTTTATATAATTGGTATTTTTCCCTCATGGTATTACACTCATTTAGTCCTTGAGGTCCATATGTTACATGTATTGTTAAATGGGTTGTGCATGATCCTTATGTGCTTACAATGGCTCGTGTGGTCTATATGTGTTTATTGTGGCTCTTGTGTGGTCCATATGGTCTATATGGTCCATTTAAAGTGGGAATGGGTTGCATATGACCTTATGTGCTTACTATGGCTCTTATGTGGTCCATATGGTCTATATGGTCCATTTAAAGTGGGAATGGGTTGCATATGATCTTTATATAATTGGTATTTTTTCCTCATGGTTTACATGGTGCATACAACATATATATGATTGGGATCTTAATGTGCTCAGTGTATAGCCATTGTATGTATTGTCTATATGGTACCTAGAAAGTGGAAATGGGTTGCATACGACGACGTGGCCTAGATAATCCATACAACATGTGCATGATCTTGATGGCCCACAAGTGAACTTAATGTGGTCAATATAGTGCACGGACAAGCTGAATGGTGTTTATGGTCCACATAAGGTGGTAATGGTCAACATGTGATCCTTATATGCTTGATATAGCTTGTATGTGTTCGAAGTGGTCCACATAGTGTATAATTGATATATAGGTGCTCAGTAAAGCCCATATGTAATCCACATGGTTTTTATATGGTCTGTATAAGGTGGGAATGGGTTGTATGTGATCTTTTTGTGGTATAGGTGTTGTCAACATGTGTTGTATATGGTCCATGTGATATACAGTCGGAATAGGCTCTATGTGATGATCTTCACCAGCTTCATCTTCTCAACGGTGTGCTCTACATGATCCATGTGATATTTATACATGGTCAAAATGGGCTACGTGAGATCTTTACATTCTCTTTGTTGTCTTGGTGTGGTCTATACAATCCATGTGTCCTATACATTTAAATGGGAAGGGGGGTTTCCATGAAAAAGGATGGAATTTGAAATGGGAAGGGGGTTGCCATGAATGTAGCACCTAGGGGCCCTGATTTGAGCAAAACTAAGAAAATCCACATCTCAAGGGTGATGACCATGAAATGGGAAGGGGGTTGCCATGAATGTAGCACCTAGGGGCCCAAATCTGAGCAAAATTAAGAAAATCCACATCTCAAGGGTGATGACCATGAAATGGGAAGGGGGGTTGCCATGAATGTAGCACCTAGGGGCCTAGATCTAAGCAAAACTAAGACAATCCACATCTCAAGGGTGATGACCAAATTTGATGGAACTGGAGATCCCATTCAATACCTAGAAAAGTTCTATCAAGTTTGCAAAGCCATAGGAAGGATTGATGATCCCATAAAGATCTACTTATTTGACTTTGCCTTCAAGGCAAAGCAACATTGGCTTAGGGACTTCCAGTGATTACATAATCAGTTGGCAAAAGAGATTCGCAACACTTGAGCTTCCAATGCCACTTCTTTAAACTCTTTATCCTCATCCTTGAAATGGTCCCAAAGCACCAATCGACTCGCCAAAGAAATCCTTGTCTTCAACCTCAATGAAGGAGAGGATATGTTGGATAGTCACCTTTGAGGAGGATATGTCATGTTTTGGAAGAGATTTGCAATCATGCACTAGTCCAATGGCTTTCATGCCCTTCATCACATTTTCTTCTGACACCACCACTTGGTAAGTAACACCGTCATACTTGGCCCAAGCTTGCCACATTCTTAAACCTTCCATAACAATTCTTTCTATGACACCACCACTTGGTAAGTAACACCATCATACTTGGCCCAACCTTGCCACACTCTTAAACCTTGCACTATGGGCCAAGAGTAGGTACAAAACCCTCATCATCTAAAGAGGGGTGCTACAAAACCTTTGTGCCTTGACTCCTCAAAAAAGGGTAAATGATGAGGAAAATAGAAATAAAATTCGAAGAAAGCAAAAGAGGATATCGCATGTCAAGGAATACACACGGGCATACCATGACACCTTCAATAATCACTAAGGGCTTCGCATAGGCACATCTTGCTGAATAGGCACTCACAATGGCTAGCACTTGTTTTCACACAACTAGCTTCTTTATCAATTGAAGTTCACCACTGACCGGTGCCACCATTTTCTGTTGAAGCTGCTTAGCTGCATGCATGTGCTTAGGGCTCTAGTAAGGGGAGCAACTACAAAAGCAGAGAGGCAGTTATGATCAGAATGACAAACAGTCAAGTATAGGACTTTAATAAGGGTCTCAACAGTATCTCACTAACAGTAATGACAAACAGTCAAGTCTGTGAGGCTAAGTGCGCATAAAGGCATGTAACCAATTGGAATATGGTTGCATTAGTGTGCTCAGAACAGACCTGTTCACCTTCAATGCCATTACATGGACACAGGCATGCAACAAATCAAAACAGACATAGGGGAAGTGTAGGGAATTTCCCTGTAGGTAAAAATAGGCAGGCATAGCCATAATGAGGGTTATCCATCAAGAGCAAAGCCTACCGGGCTGAACAGAGGGAAAAATTTTTAAGCCATGGAGTATAAGATCATCAACTCCATCATGCATAGCATGGACTAGGTGCTACTAATCCCTACTCACAACATCAAAGCCCAAGAGTAGGTACAAGTTTACATATTAAAAATTTTGTCCTAACAAAGGGAACACAATTTTATACAGACGCCAATGAGCTGAGTTTCTATCGGTTCTCCGAAGGTGAAGGACAAACTCAGCCACGATGAAGACTTAACACTTACAACTAGACTAGCAAAGCAATTACTTCCCTATTGATGCAATGATTAGCAATACTAAAAGTTAAGAGCTAAAATGATCTAAACAAAAAATGGGCTTTTAAGCTCCCCATTTTTGTGAAACTTATGACTAAATCTTTTAACATTCCAAAAGCAAAAACATCAAAGATATATCTCATCCATTTCAAAAACAACAAACTTTACTCAAAATCTTCTTAAAGCAATAATCCTTTTGCACAAGCAAATTGATCGATTGACAAGCTTAAGTAATAAAAGCAAACTTGTTAAACAAATATGAGAGAATCTGAATTACTAAGAAGAAATAACACCATATTTAGTTATTTTTGAAATGTTAGAACGAAGTGAGACAATTTTTGTGATATTTAAGTTGGAATACTCAGATTGTAAACATTTATCTTATATATCTACATCTAGATTGAGAAATTTTAAGGTCCAAAAAAAAAAATCAATGGTCATTATTTGCAATACTCTTTGGGATAAATTCCTCCACTTATAGACCAAATATTTTTTGGATTAAAGTCCTCCACCTACAAACGTAGGGTTTAAATACAGAGTCTTGGAAATCAATAATATTGAGAACAAAAAGGATATCAACAAAACATCTCACTTGACAAAGTTTGTAAAGAAAGATAGGACAATACATATCAATGGAAACCAAACGTTCTATAAAATCAAACTCATGTAAAAAGATAAAAATTTGCAAGAAAAACAACACAATTAGTACCCATAAAGATGCCAATGGTTTGTTTAAATAAAGAATCACCGAAAGTTATATACAAGTTATCTAGGAGAAAATCTAACCAAGACATCTTGGTCTACAATCTCGGTATATCTTTTTGTATTTTTTACTATCTTGGTTTTTTTCTTTAACAAACCAACAAAAATCCAAATGAAGAGCTGATTTTTCTATCTACAAAGCTTTGTAGCTATTGTGCTCAAGATTGTAATCAAAGACTTAATTCTACCATGCAAGTCTTTAGTCCAATTTAGTATACAAAGTAGTGAAGTCAAAAGTTTTAAAGGCGAACGAGAATCACTCCCACTAAATCTTTCAAGATCCACCTACAATCTATAGGTACATCCTTCTCCCTAAACAAATTTCTCCAAAGCTCATGGACACTTGGCAATGGCTTTAAAGCAATTACTTAAACCATTTTGAGACGGAAGTTAAAGAAGTATTACTAGACACAGCTATAAACCTAGGCTTCTTGCAATGTTTATGAAACTTCCAAATAAAGGTAACTATTGCTCACCTTGAACCAAAAGACTTACAAAAATCTTGGTGTCTTGCAATAACCTCTTGGGAATAGAGAGAGCTACTTTCATACGTTTCAGCAAAAGAATTAACCATTTTACTCAACCAATGAAACCAAGGCAAGCCACTTAGGCTGCTATGTGCAGACAAACCCCACCCCAGAAATTGGAGAGGGGAGCTCTCCTATCCAAAGCTGACATGCAGTCAAGATGACCCCACCTTAAGGGCCTTGGAACATTATGACATTTATCCATACTCCTACACTGCAAGGGGAAAAATAAAGAAAATGACTTGCACAACGTAAAGATCAAAACTACAATATTAAATTAACCAAAAGCCTCATCAAAGGTTTCTTCTCGAATAGGTCTACATTTCAAAAGTTTCTTTTTAAACAAGGGTACAGCCCTTGGAGGAGTTGCAGATGTTTTCTTTTCAGAAGGTGGCTGGCCCACGCTTCTACCCTCATCACCTGGCATGTCAAAAAGCAGACCACCTTGGAAATTGCGACCACAAGAGTTCCTGCAACAATGAGAGCACATTTTAAATGAGAGACAAGGCAAATACAGAGAATGCCGACATGTACGAAGAGGATCCTAAATAAGATACACAAACAAATCCCTTCCTGAAAATCAACCCTGAGAGAAAAATGCTTACAAATTTTGTTAAAAGCAACAATGTCACAGCTTTGTATGAACTCATTTCTTGGCTCTTCCATCAAATAGTCCTCAATCAGATTGTCAACTGACACCAAATCATCTACAATGGTCATCATTATTTGCAGCTTTTTGATGCCATAGCCAACAGGTGCAAGCTTGGCTGCCAAAAGAGTCACAACTTTGTATTACTTTCGGTGCACAGAAACACAGTAAAATTAAAAGTAATCAAACTGCACAGATCAGATACAGCTGCAACAGCAGCACCACTTACATGCACCCCAGAGGAGGCCAGGCATGGAAATACTTCGAACTGCTTCTTCAAGCTTCACCATGTCTGTTTCATCATCCCAAGGCTTTACATCCAAAAGGACCGAGGACTTTCCACCTGCTTACAAAACTGAGTTACAACTTGCCCACCATTCAGACTTGGAAGCAGCAACAAGTCTAGCCAAAATTACGCAGGTCGCATACTCTCTTTCTTCTTTGCAGAAGACTTCTTCTGTTCCTCGCGTTCAGCAGCTGCTTTCTTTTCCTCTTCTGTTTCCTCACCGAACAAATCTAGATCATCATCATCATCAGCCTTCACACATAAGGTACCATCATTAGAATCATTTAGTACTCACATAGTACAAGAATTCAACCATACAGAGAGAAGGAGAACCTATAAAAAGTACACAACATAAGGAAACCTCACCTCAGCAGCAGCAGGAGTGGCTGGAGCAGGGGCAGCAGTAACATTGTCCAGCTCTCTGGTCTGTGGGATAGGCAAACCCACAATCTTGACACCATCGGGCGTTCCATGTAGACTGGAGCAACATCATTTATCCACCAAGTCAAACAAAAGCTCGCAGTTCGTGCTTCAAAAATTAACAACACTTTTGCCACATTACAATCTAGCCTCTAACTAATGCTCAAAAGCCTTTCAATCACAAGGCAGAACCACAAGCAAGAAAAGAAGCCACCCCAAGTCTGCTAGCAAGTGAAAAACTTGTCCATGCCATCAAAAAATACCATTTACATCAGCATACATAGTGTTTTTTTTTAAAGTGTGGCTAAAAAATACCTACCATTTCTGCAACAGTGCTGAGATGTGATTGTACCAACGGGAGACATTCACCAAATCAGCCTTGGGTGCTTGAGAAATTGCACAAAATGCCACAATATCATCCTTGGATGGCTGATAGCTGACCAAAAACTTGCAAATGTCAGGAACTACAAAGAGGATAACAGCACAATGGACACAGATATTGACAAGTACCTATGCCAAATCTTTTACCACTGCAAAGGCAAAACACCATACAAAAAGCACCAGAATACGTATATACAATCATAATTAAGAAAGAAAGATTTGAACAGCTAAATTTTAAGTAAAAACACATAGAAAAAAAAGACACTAAATAATAATTTAAAATAAGGTGTCCAAAAACAAGACAATAGAACCATAATAGCCTAATTGCATCAACGGAACCAGCAAGCCATTGAATGTTACACAACCAAACTGGATAGCCTTCAGATAATTCTAAATCCATTCACTAGTGCCAAGAACCAAAGGGGAGTAAGACAAAAGTAACAGACTAGAAAAAAGCATTAGAAGGACAGCAACAGCTCTAACTTTTCCACACACACGAGATGATTTCCTCAATTTCACCCCATTACAGAATGAAATCATTCAGACATGCATGGGTACAAGTATAATCCATACGTATAGAGATGCTAGGGTCACTTACGGAGGACCTTGAGCTTCAAAGCCAACAGACACAAACACAACCCAAGATTGGGCACCTGTACTGACTTGATTTGAGCATTTTAGACCAACTTTGACTGCTTCAATCAGTTTATACCAACCATTATGACAAAAGTAAGGCAACTACAAAAAAAATCCTTTCAGGCGAGAGGAACCGTCATATTCCACTCTGAATAGATATGTTCAGCATTAAAAAGGCACGACTTCAAAGAGACCTCCCTTAACAACGTGAAAATATACGCCAGAAATCTAAAGATTTCCTCTGTCCTAAATGAATTGAAAATTTATGATCACCAAATTCAGAAAACTAAGCAGTGGCAACAGAGTGGCTTGTTGCATCCAGACAAAAAAAAAACATTGAATAAAATGAAAATGCATTTCCAGGATTTGCAGCAATTTCATATGACAGTGCCATTACTCATGCACTTGCTGGTCTTTTAGCTGATGCACATAAATGAAGAATGCATACATGGGCGTCTTGGGGCATTATCTAAAAGTTTGGTCGATCTTGATTACACAGGAAGGGTAGGCGCATGGATGATATGGGACTAGATTATTATCTTCTGCATTATTCAAAAATTGAGCAATTTCCAGGTAGACTTTATTTTACGTATAGACGGCTGCATGCACTAGGAGATACAAGCAGATGGCACTACTTTTTACAGGAGCATAGGCAGAGCATCACACAACCAGGAATAAGCCAAATCTTATTTTCCAACAACGTTATTGAGCGCCCTTTCTTCTTCTCCTCTCCAAATGAGCAAAATAGCAAAAACTTACTAAGCCTTTTTCTTTACATAATTATACTGCTTTCTGTATGCACCTACTCCACAACAGGCCAAAAGAGACAGAGTACTCAGCAGCACCCCATACAAGATTATCAGGCTCAGTCTCAAACAGATCCTACCAAAAAGGCAACTTCTGAACGGTTCTTAATATGCCCTAAATCCTTCAGCACAGATAAAAGAGAAACCCTAACACAACAAAGCAAGGAATCGAAACCAATGAAACACATAAAGGATTTAAACAAACGCTGAACAAGAAAGCACTCCAGATCGAAACCCAGCTGACATGAAGACGAAGATAGATCCCACTGACCCGGAGATGTAGCTTCTCGTGAGGAGGAACTGATCGAACTGCTGGAGACCAGATGAAGAGCTGAGGTCTGGAAGCTCCACCACCGCCATCGAAGCTCTTGTGATCTGCTGCCGCCTACGCAGTTCTAGGAAGGGTTCGATACATCAGCTGCGAGGGTTATACATACGAAATCTAAGGGTTTCATATACGAAATCTAAGGGTTCGTAAAAATAGATGGGTCTAAGGAATGGAAAAATTATGTGCTTACAAAGCAAAAAAAACAAAAACAAAAACAAAAACTCTTTAAGCTACCTTTGTTTTTGTGTACATATATTTAAATATACATAATTGAATAACTTAATATGAAAATATATCGTAGAATTAAATACATATTTATATAAATGTGGGCATATATTTATTATTGGTTATTTTTTCATTTTAAAATTCATGTTAAATATTAGATCATCTTAATGTGAGTAATAAAAGAACTAAATGCAATATATTGTTGTACAATATCACATCACATATATATAATACATTCATAAAAAGTAGCACTGCCTCGCCAAAATGATTTATGAATTTGTTTAGTGATAGTAGCCAAAATGTAATCTAATACATCAACAAGGCCTTTCTTTAACAAAGGCAAGGGGATTGTATTGTTGCAATTAAAAGTTATCCATATCATCAAGGTATCTGAAAAAAATCGACCTCATAATGGTCAATAGTCAATGATAATTAATAATGCTCAATTAAAAGTTATCCAAAAAAAATCCACCTCATAATGGTCAATGGTCGATGGAGCAATCATGTATGCTTGAGTCCATATCAATACTACTTTTCGTAATTACATGTTACACTCACAAAACTTCTTAGTTCAAAAAACAAAGCCACACAATATGGCGAACACTCATTCTCTATAAATACTATAAAATCTAGGAATGGGCCCTTCCCTTATTGGCATGCTTGATTGAACTTTATCCTTCGAGTTTCAGCTGGCAAGTTGGTGTTGTGACGTGGTGCAAGTGGGTGTTATGGGGGCCTGTGGTGATCTTTTTGAGCCTTAAGGTTACTTTTGGCAATGCCTAGGGAGTATGAGTGTAGCTCTCTTGGGGGCTTGACACCCTAGGAGGCTCTTCTTTGATGGGAACAAAGTTAGGGAGGGGCCATTGCACATGGGCTAGGTATTGTCTCTTACTGCTTGGTGTACATGGACTCTTTCGATTCCTTCGGAGGTGATGTTCACATTCAGTCAAGGTGGTGATCACTACTCTCCATTCCTCCTTAAGCTTTGGGATTAGCACCAATGGCATGGCTTTAGGTCTCCCCTCCATCTTTGGTTTAGCATTTGATGACATGGTTATAGAGGCTTGTGGAGTAGGTTTTCCTTACTTTTAAACCCCAAATGTACGGGTTCCCTTTATAAGAGCCTTATGCTTCTAATAGCATGGTTCGGACCCATCTACTAGGCACAAATTGGGGTTCAGGGGTCACCACACTCTCTTTGGCTTTGGAGATTGGGGTACGATCCACGAAGTTTTTGAGACTCGTACTACGAAAGGGTTTCCTTTGTAAATCCTTGAGCTCTTGACATCTTAGCAAGGAAATAGTAGAGCTCAATTTGTGGATAAAGCTCTTTTGTTATAGGTTGGAAGATCTCCACTCACATGACTAGGCTTTTGGCTAAATGGTGGTGGCTACCAATTCTTTACTTGGGCATACTTTCCTTGGCTAGCCAGGGCACTCTTGGGTACCCACTTCTTCTTAGTGGCTGCTAGGTCTTTGCTTGGGTGTGCTTTCCTTGGCTAGCGAGGGTACTCTTAGGTACCCACTCCTTCCTGAAGAATTGTTAAGGATGATGTTTGGGGGGTGGTCTCCATCTTCATCGATGAGGTTCTCCATAATGGTTTGAGGGGGTGGTCAATGCAGTGAGGCAAGAGGAGTGTTAAAGTGTTAATGGTTTACCTGAGGTGATGGCATAAAATCAAGTGATGAGGCTTAGTATGTTGAAAGGTTTAGGGTGTCCTCATCCACCAAGGGTATGCTAACCATCCTGTGGGGGGAAGCTTGACTTTTCCACCAACTAACTACACAATCAACAACCACAATCCATCCCCTCTTCGGAGGATGATGCTCTCTTTCATTATACTTGTGGGGGGGTTATAAAACTTGTAAGATTATGGATTGGGAGTAAAAGATAGCTCCAATGTAAAAGTTAGCTTCAAATCAATCGACAATTATAGATTAGGAGTTGTTTCCCATGATGTTGGTAGTTGCAAATGGTGTGAGGGTGGATGGTCTAATGAGGTCCATGTCTCCCAAGATAAAATGCTATGACTAGTCTAGGTGTTAATCAAGGCTGGCCACGCAGCTAGGTGGTCTTTCTAGGTGAACTGTAACTCAAGGTAAGCAAGTTCCTCCACCGCTGGTTCTATTTCAAATGCATCTAGCACAAACACGGATGTGATTTCGGCACTCTCCAATCATGCAATCCTTATCCCAAGCTTCTGTGGAAGAGTGTCCATGGTTGTTAAAACGTGAATCTAATCCTCACATCATCAGGCTCTGGAAGCGACTCATATTTTGGGTCCTTATCTTCACCATCCAACATACAAGCAAACTCTCTACAAATATCAATCGTAGTATGTGTGAATTTCCATTATATATATGCTCTATAGATGTCTATTGAAGTGATCCAATAATGGTTCTATGTTGTATATGCTCTATAGATATCTACTAAGCAATCCAATAATGGTTGTCTCAGACTCATTGGTGAGAATGCCTCGACCCATGGATGAGTCTTCCCTCTTTTCATGTCTATTTTCAAAGACTAGTTGCCCTTGCATGTATAAATGTGATCGGTTTCCTAGTTGAGCCTTGCTTCTCTCATGAAGGCCTTCCAAGGATCATGGTGTACAACCCTCTTCTCTAATGTAAGGCCTTTCGAGGATCATGGTGTATGACCCTCTTCTCTCATGTAAGGCGTTCTTATAACCATGGTGTATGACCCTCTTCTCTTAAAGTCCATCACCACAAATGTGTGGTGGAACCTTAACCCAAAGGTCTTAATCTTTACATCTTGTAGGATGCCTAAGGTTTGATTATGTTCCCGTATAGGCAAGCTTGACCATGAGGATTATGCCTATGATGTGATGGTGGGCTTCTTTGTGGCTTCTTGAGAATGGACACAAGTCTGGTCAAGGCCTTTGGCACACTTTGAGGTTCCCTTATAGTTCCTGTGTGATTGGCTCTAGGATAGGGTCAGGAATACACTTAAGTGGGGTTAGTGGTTCGTATTCCAACACTTGCTCAAGGATGAGCTCTAATTCAACATCTACCTTCCTCACAAGCTCTTGAACTTGCTTTATACACTCATTTTCCAACATTGGGTTGGGGTACTCTTTAAGTTTCTTTAAAAGGTTTACGTAATTAATGGTTCTCTTTTCTTTAGCAGCCCAAAGGTCTTAATCTTTGCATCTTGTAGGATGCCTAAGAGTTTGATTATGTTCCCGTATAGGCAAGCTTGACCACAAGGATTATGCCTATGAGTGATGGTGGGCTTCTCTATAGCTTCTTGAGAATGGACACAAGTTCGGTCAAGGCCTTTGGCACACTCTAAGGTTCCCTTGTAGTTTCTGTGATTGTCTCTAGGATAGGGTCATGGAAACACTTAAGTGGGGTTAGAGGTTTGTATTCAAACACTTGCTCAAACACTTAAGTGGGGTTAGAGGTTTGTATTCAAACACTTGCTCAAGGATGAGCTCTAATTCAACATGTACCTTCCTCACAAGCTCTTGAGCTTACTTTATACGCTCATTCTCCAACATTGGGTTGGGGTTCTCTTTAAGTTTATTCAAAAGGTTTATGCAATTAATGTGTCTCTTTTCTTTGGGAAGAGTTGGTTTAAGCAAGAGATCACTCATTGTCTCCATAAGGGAGGTAGGCTTGGAGCTCTTCTTCGAACCACTTTCAATGGTCACACGACATCGTTTACTGTTATCGTGTGTTGTATTTCCATGTTCTCTTTGATTTTTTCTTATTTTGGACCTTTAGTTTTGGTCCTTTCGCCATTTTAGGGGCTACTTTGGCCTTTAGGGCTTATACCTCTAGCTTTTTAGCTATTTGCTTTGAAGTTGAAGCTTGAGATTTTTTGCTTCTTTATTGCTGTGCTTGTTTCTTCAGCTATTGCCCACATATTGGTTTGGAGCCTTGTGATGGCAATAAGTGGGATTATATAAATAAGTCCTCCTTAACAAGCTAAAGCTTGAGCTTTCTACTTCTTTCCTTAACTATTGCCCTCATGTTGGTCTAGAGCCTTGTGATGGAATTAAGAGGGACTATATGAATAAGTCTTCCTTATACGCTTAACAAGTTAAGGCTCGTCAAAGTGGCTAATGCCGAGACACTGGGATGATTGTCTATTTGGACAATCCTTGAGGACACTCGGTAACACGGTGCAGGCCCTTGCAATGGAAAGAAGTGACATGCGTGACATGTTATTGAAGTCTCTCACCCCTTTGTTGCACCATGTTTTCATACAAGGAGGCATAGTCAATGGTGGAGATTGTGCGATTGCTCCAGATATCCATATGAATTGTATTGCTCATATAACTCATAGCTCGTCCGCTAGCAAAGTCACTTAGTACTATTGTACTAGTATGATTCTCTAGAGGAACTGGTTGGGGTGATAATACCGCAGAAGGTGGGTATAACATTGGTGGTGATCATGTACATACCTCTTAACAAGGGATTCTAATAAAAGCGGACGTTGGAATATGTGTCGATTGGGTATCCAGCTTGAGGAATTGGCTAGACCTTGAGGTTGGGCTTTTGGGGTTGGCCTACCACTACTGGCCTAATTGGTTGAGAAGATTTTATGCCAGCTCGTCCACGCTCATATCATTGACTAGGAGTCTTTTGGTGCTGGTGGGGATCCTTTAGCCACCGCTAAGGCTTTGGATGATAATGTATCCCCTATCTTTTGGTTTGGTGAACGACTTCTATATTCCTATCTTAAAGATTGTCTACTAGATCTATTGCCTCGCGGACGGTAACACTCGTCAAAAGATGTTAACACTCATCAAAAGATGTTATTTCTACACCCTGTAGAGATGGCCATGAAGCCTCTTGCTCTTGAGACCGATCTAATGAGCAATAAATCCGTCTAGTCTTTCACAGGTTTTGTATCTCATATGGAGATACTTGGTTTGGGCAATGTAGTTCCCTCCTTTCTCTTATTTGAGGTTATAGATATGTGCAATGGGGTTCCATTTGGCTCCATTGGTTAAGAATTCCATAGTGAACGAGGTTATAGATATGTGCAATGGGGTTCCATTGGTTAAGAATTCCATAGTGAATGTGTGTCTTATAGCTCATGGTTGACCTTTTCAAGTGGGTTTAGAGACCTAAACCACTTGCCTTCTTTTCCTTTAAGGCAAACTCCAAAAGTGTAGATCTTGGTAGGATCATCAACCCTACCCATGGCTTCGCAAGCTTGATTGAACCTCTCTAGGTGATCTCCAATTCCATCAAATTTTATCATCATCCTTTAAGATGTGGATTAGCTTAGTTTTTTCCATTTCTCAGCCTCTAAGTGTTGTGTTTGTCACAAAACCTCTTCCCATTTCAAACACCATCCTAAGCATGTCTTCTGCATATTCACATGGCAATGGAACATAAGGGAAAGGTTTGTTGTAACACTCCCTCACATTTAAAATGTCATCCTAAGCACGTCTTTTACATATTCACATGGCGATGGAACATAAGGGAATTTGCAAAACCCTCTGTTTTTAGGGTTTGGAATTTCTTGCCTTATGGGGTGAGGGCTTACTGTGGCTGAGGACACGTTATGTGATTACTCTTATGGAGCCCTTAGGTTTTGAGGGCTTACCTACGGTAGCTGAGAACATGTTATGTGATTGCTCTTGTTGATCCCTTAGGTTTGAGGCAGTCTTAATCATTGGTTCTTTACCCTTCCTCGTGTTCCCTTGTCCTTATCCAGATGGAGAGGAATTGAAATTTGTTTGTGTTGAAGAAACTTCTATAATGGGCTCCTTGAGAAGGTGGGACTCTTGCTTACATTGTGTGTGCTTACTATTAGGTATTTGGTTAAATGCTTGTCCTCCCTAATGGTATAGAAAAACAGACATAATCCAATTATTGTCAATTGGTGATGTTGGGTTGCTTGGCCATGGCCATCTCTTGGGATAAACCCAAAACAATATCGATACCAAATGTTTGAAACATTGTGGCATCCAACATGGTCCTAAGGGAATGAACCTTGAGGCTCCCTCGTCTTGCTCCCGCTCCTTCACTAGAGATTTTCCTAAAGATATGACAATTTAATGCCCTTTTCACAAAGTTAATAGCATTGTTTATAGATCTAGTTCGTCAATCTAAGGTTTGGAGGACCGTTGGTGGCTGCTCTTGGCTCCAAGGGTTTTTTTATTCCTTCACTCACAACTATGTAATTGGTTCCTCTCGTCCCAAAAACTCATTACTTGAGGTGTTCTGAAGGAGTTCCGCCTTCTTAATAGGGGAGCACTCTGTTGAGTGCTGGTTTAGGACCAAAGGTTGGGTGGGTTTGAGGAGGAGTGGTTAGATGTGTTATAGCCAATATATTATTATTTCCAACAATTAGTTGTTGGAAAGTGAGTGAGCCTTAAAAGCTCCCTGCCAAAACAATTTGCTAACTCAGTAATACACAAAGCAAACTTGAGTGGGAGTTCTCCTTGTAACTATTGTGCTAAACATGTAGTACCTGGATCTAAAGTAGAAGAATGGAAAAAAGAGTAAAGGTGTAAAGAAGAGAAGAGGAGTCATGTGGCTAATGGAGATGTGTATAAGTTGTCTTGAGACTATTGTAACTAATGAACAATATTCTGACTATTGTAACTAATGAGCAATATTCTGATATGAGGTTGTTCTTTGAGTAATGAATGGGAGAACTGATGGAGTCCTATGGGCATTGTTGTGTCCTTTAAAGTGTAGTTCTAGAAGACTATGGGATTATTATATTATCATGCTATACTATGTAGATTGAGCCCCTCTTTACTACTAGTAATGTTGTAAAATACCCTATACTTGTAACCCTAAACACAGAAAGACCATATTTTCAAGAATCTGACCTAACCCTAATTTCTCTCACAATACACACACAGATTTGAATATCCACCACTCACAGTAATTCCACCACATCATAATCAATCTAATAACATATCATGAACATCATCAACATATCACAAAACATTAATCAGAAAATAGGCAAAACAATGGAACTGGAGGGAAGACTCTAATTATATTCAATAGCATTGTGCTTGTCTATCTATCTATCTATATCCTGAACATCCGAGTACGCCTCCATATATGCTCTAAGCATGGCGTCTTCCCATATCACATGACATTCACGCGACTTGCAATTATATCAGTTATAGTCGCTTTTACATCATACATGCCACTATCGGATATTCCACCTAGTCGAATATTCCACTTAATATCGGGTATTCCACCTAGTGCCTAAAGACTGATCTGTTAAGGTTCAACACATGGCACAGCCCAGTGGCTGGATTTTGCATAAAATCTGACTCGGACCCACATATCCCTTGATCAATTCTCATGGAATCTGATAGACCCCCAACTTGATGCACCACACCAAGTCAAGACTATGCCAAAAATAAAGTGAAGAGCTTGGTGCAGTACCAAGGTTCAGACTACCTCAAACGCAGTTGTCTAACAAACCCAAGAGAAGAGCACATGTTTCCTTTATCAGAATTTTTAATTTTTTTAATTTTTTAAGATAAAAACTAACAAAACCTATGAAAACTAAAACCCAAAAAACCAAAAAATAGTAGACTTAGGGCATTTAGACCTCCCCCAAATGGGTTTGATCTCCTACCACTTCACCTTGTGCTACCTCTTCTTCAGCTGGTGCACCTTCTTCTTATGTTGTACCTTCCTTCTCAGGTTCCTTCTCCCTGGCTTCTTCTTCCTTCAATTGGTTCTGCTATTTAGTTCCAATTCCATCAGTCCACACAGCCTGGCTCACCTCTTCTTTTCCCAACTGAAACTGATCAT
Organism: Cibotium barometz; assembly: GCF_041138505.1. Lineage (NCBI taxonomy): Eukaryota > Viridiplantae > Streptophyta > Polypodiopsida > Cyatheales > Cibotiaceae > Cibotium > Cibotium barometz. Next base: position 20,698,515 of record NC_141077.1, read on the forward strand.
CCCATAAAACCATCTGCTTCTATTCCTCCAAGAGTGTTATCTTCAACAACATCTCCTCTTTCTCTACTTTCAGCACTTCTATCTGCTTTATCAAATCACTCTCATGCTCAGATACAAATGCTTCTTTTAAGGTATTATAAGGCTTCAATGCAACAACCTCAATCCTCTCCCGGATCTCCTTCCATAATTTCACTCGAACCTGGGTCATATTTTGTCTCATGACAGTAACATCTGACTCTGTCACTAAAACCCCCTGAACATCCACATCCTCTTGCCCAAGGACTTGCTTTTCTATTGCTAAAAGGGGCTCAACTCTTTGTAACAGGACTTGATTTTCCACTTCAGATTAATATTCTTATCACACAATACTATCAGCTCTGCATGCATTCTTTCCTTTAGTTCCGATGTCCATTCCTTAAACATCCCCAAGGACATCTTGTTCTTTATCATCTTGATTTCCTCTTATCTTTATTCTCTATCTCTTCCATAATTCTTTCATGTAAGATTGATGCCCAACTCACCTTTCCTTTTTTCTCTACATATACCAACGGTGCAAAGTTCTCTTTGGACATATAGTCCACCTTGACCATCTGACATATTCTTTCCAAATACGATTTAAACTGTTGTCTCTGATTGCTCTGCAAATTCTTCAGCATATACCAACGGTGCAAAGTTCTCTTTGGACATATAGTCCACCTTGACCATCTAACAACATATGCAATGCATCCAAAGACTTAAGATGAAACAAATCAGGTTTTCTGCCAGTAAACCTCTCCTCTTGAGTTTCATCATGTATGGCTGTAGTTGGAGTCCTGTTCATGATGTAAACTGCTGTAAAAACAACCTCAGCCCAAAAACTATGTGGCATATTCTTCTCTCCCATCAATGCTCGCGCAATCTCAGCAATGTGCCTGTTTTTTCGCTCAGCAACTCCAGTTTGCTACGGAGTGTATCTGCATGTAAACTATCTCCAAATACCATTCTTCTTCAAAAATTCAAGAACTCATTGGAGAAGTACTCTCCCCCTCCATCTGACCTTAGGCACTTTACATATTTCCCTATTTGCTTTTCAACCATAACTCTGAAACTCTGAAAATGAGTGAACACCTCACTCTTCTCCTTCATGAAGTATACCCACACTTTCCTTGTGTGGTCATCAATAAATGTCACATAATACCTGCAGCCTCCCATAGACATGGTCTTCGTAGGACCCCATACATCTAAATGCACAACATCTAGTGCATTTCTGCTCACATTTCTGTCACGTGGAAATACATGCTTTGTTTACTTTCTAAATTGGCATGCTTCACATATTTTCTGCATACCTTCAACTTTAAACTTTGGCAGCCCTGTCACAATTCCTTTAGTCTGCATAGACTTCATTCTCTACACATTCACATGTCCAATTCTTTTATGCCAAATGTCTGTGTCTGCAATAATTCCTGAACCATTTGTAAACATTGTAGCACTCACTTCATGCATGTTTACATTCAATGTCTGTTGGAATTAGGGTTGCAGGAATGCACACACAACTTCAAGAAGATGAGAAAGCTTGAGCACAACACAGTAGTGTATTATGAGTGCCAAAAATGAAAGATAACAAGCCCTAGAAGATAATGGGCGTATATACAATGCACGGGGGAAAAAACCTCCTAGTGAGGGAAAAAGTGCCCCGGCGGTCCTAAGTGTGTTCACACACATCACTACTATAATATGGTAACAAATCCCCCCTGGAGTGATGCGGTGAACAAGAGCTAGCACTCATGTATAGGGAAGTGTCTAGCTATGTGGACGAATCCACAAAAGGGAGTAAGCCCAAAGCTTTGCGAAAAGCTTCGAACTTCTCACGAGGCAGAGCCTTTGTGAAAAGGTCTGCAAGGTTATCCTGTGTTGGCACATAAGCCAAACTGATCTCTCCTGCAGAGAGTCTCTCCCTGACATAATGGTAGTGCACCTCAATGTGCTTCGTACGAGCATGGAACACTGGGTTCCGCGCAACTGCCAATGCGCTCTGACTGTTAGTGAAGATGGTGGTGGCAGATGGCTGCCCAACACCCAAATCAGCCATAAGGCGTCTGAGCCACACACACTCAACCGTAGCTGTGAAAGCTGCCCTGTACTCAGCTTCACAACTAGAAGTGGCCACAGTAGGCTGCTTCTTGCTCAACCATGATATGCATGAGCTTCCAAGCATGAAGCAAAAACCACTCGTGGACACGCGTGTGTCATAACAACCAGCCCAGTCAGAATCTGAAAAAGCATGTAAATCTGGCGGCAATGATCCCCCCTTGGGATAAAACAACCCAAGATGCCGAGTACCACTCAAATAGCGAAAGATACGCTTCACTACCTGCCAATGCTTAATGCCTGGGCTATGCATAAATCTGCTCACCTGTGAGACTGCAAACTGAATGTCTGGCCTCGTAATGCATACATAAATGAGGCAACCAACAGCTGTCTGATAGAGTGTGACATCAAAGTGATCTCCAGCATCATGAAGACTCAACTTCAAACCTGTCTCCATTGGAGTAGCAATAGGCTTGCAGTCTTCAAGGCCAAATCTCCGCAACAATGTTTCAATATACTTTGTCTGACACAAAGTAATACCTCCATCACACTGCTTAAATTGTATTCCCAAATAATGATGCAAATGCCCCAAATCTGACATCTCAAAAGAGGCATTCAAATCAGCCTTAAAATCAGCAATATGATTCTCATTTGGTCCTGTGAGCAGCATGTCATCGACATAGAGAGCAATGATTAGATGTACACCATCCACACGTTTAGCATACAAAGTGCTTTCTGTTGGACTATTCTGAAACCCATGTGCAGTCAAATATGCATGTATTTTTTCATACCAAGCTCGTGGAGCTTGCTTTAAACCATATAAAGCCTTTTTTAACCTGCACACTTTGTTTTCCTGCCCTCTTTGAACAAAACCACGAGGCTGCGATACATACACCTCCTCATGCAAATCTCCATTTAAGAACGCAGTCTTTATGTCCAGCTGATGTACATTCCAACCATTATGAGCTGCTAATGCACAGATGCTACGAACAGTGGTCATACGACATGTGGGAGCAAAAGTCTCATCAAAATCAATGCCCTTCTCTTGAGCATAACCTTTTGCAACAAGCCTAGCCTTATGGCGATCCACTGTGCCATCAGGCTTACGCTTCAATTTGTATACCCACTTAGTGCCAATGGCCTTCTTGCCAGGGGGCAAGTCACATAAAGACCATGTACCATTCTTCATAATAGCATCGTATTCTGCTTGCATAGCAGCCATCCAATTTTCTGAACTTTGTGCCTCATCAAATGAAACAGGCTCACTTTCATCGCACATACTAGAAACAGCCAATGCATAACAATCTGACGCATAAGAGGCACCATGAGAGCCAGAACGAGTGCGACTAGACAAAGGAGCATCCAACTTGCTGTCACGCAAAGTCTGCACCAGCCATCTAGGCATGTTTCTAGAGCCCTCAATCTCTTGTCTCTCATCCTCAAGTGCATCATGCACATCTGCATCAGATATAGGCTGATCTGTGCCATCATTTAAAATCTGCATAGGCTGAAAAACTGCCTCATGAGGTATTGCACTTGACTGTGCACCACTGAAAAGAGGCAACAATGTATCATAGACATCACGTGAGCTGATATCTGTCTCCTTAGTACATGAAACCAAGGGCTGAACTGCATCTTCCACAAATACAACATCACGGCTAACCAAAATGCGCTTTGTCTGTGGATGATACAAACGATAGCCTTTGCTCTCAGCACTATATCCAACAAAAATACATTTGACAGCTTTGTCATCCAATTTTCTGCGATGTTGCACAGGCACTAATGCATATGCCAGGCAACCAAAAACACGTAAATGGCCAACAGATGGCTTGCGGCCATGCCAAGCCTCATATGGAGTGACAACCTGTAATGCTTTGGTGGGACACCTGTTTAGTACATAAGTGGCACACATGACAGCCTCAAGCCAAAAACCATGTGGTAGACTTTGACTCTTAACCATACATCTTGCCATTTCCATGAGAGACCTGTTTTTTCTCTCAGCCACACCATTTTGCTGTGGTGTATACGGCACTGTACATTGGTGTTTTATCCCACGCTCAGCCAGAAATGCATTAAATTCTGAAGACATATACTCCCCCCCTCGATCTGAACGGAGGGTGCCCATCTTACTTTCTGACACATTTTCAGCCATAACCAAAAACTGTTTGAAGCACAAAAACACTTCGGACTTTGCCTTCAAAGGATATACCCATGCATGCCTGGTAAAATCATCAATGAAAGTCACGAAGTAAAGGTAGTTCCCAAATGATGGAGTTTGCATGGGACCACAAACATCACTGTGAACAAGCTGTAATCTGCGTTCAGCTCTCACTGATCCATCTTTGGGAAAGGAAGCACGCTGCATTTTACCCAATATGCAGCCCTCACAAACATGCTTGACAGGTGCCTCAAGCTTAGGCAAAGAAGACACCATTTCAGATTTCTGCAGGCGCAGCAAACTTGCAAAATTCAGATGACCAAAACGTGCATGCCACAGTTTTGCATTTGAAATAGCCTGCGTATCCATAATAGCACATGCTGAATCCTCTACACATTTGCCATCCATATTGAGCTTATACAGCCCTCGACATAGTGAACCAGATGCTACAATGATGTCACCACAAGAGAGATCATGAACAGTACATCTGTCATCCACAAATTTTACAACCAAACCTGTTTTGGCAAATGCGGAGACTGACAGCAGATTCTTTTTGATCCCTGGCACATACAATGCATCAAAAAGTGTAAAGGTGTTGCCATTTGCAACATTCAGCACAATCTGTCCAACTCCTTTAACGGGATAAGAGGAGTTATTGGCACAAGTGACAGTATTCCCTGTGGGAGCAGACTCAAGGAAAGTGAATAAACTGCGCTGCGAGGTGATATGCTTAGTGGCACCACTGTCAAAGTACCATACATCTGAATCTACTGTAGACATACATGTGTCATGCAAAGATGGGTCATAACTGCACTGCGCATTGAATGCCCATTCTGTATCTAGCACAACATTAGCAGATTCATTGTTAGAAGGAGAGGCATCTGCAATAGCCATACCAGCCTCTTTCTTCTTAGCCTCTTTCGCAGCCAGCTTAGGACATGCTTTGATGACATGATCATTTCCCTTACAGTACTTGCAAAATGTTTTCTGTTTGTCACCCTTCTTCTCATCTTTGTCTTCCTTCTTTGGTTGCGCAGCATTTGCAGATTTCTGCTTACTAGAAGAAAAGCCAGCTTTACCTTTCCCGCTTCTCTGACCAGCAACGAAAGCTTGATCTGCGACACGCATAATATTCCTGTTTTGCCTTGACTGGTCTTCTTGCAGCAAAACAGAAACTAACTCCTCAAATGATAAGGCATTGGGATTGCCTTTCATCATCAAGCGAAGAGTGGAAGCAAAACCCTGATAAGAATCTGGTAGACCATTCAAAACAGTCTGCACAAGTGAACTGTCTGACAGGATTTCATCTGCAGAAATGAGCTGCTCTTTGAAATCCTTGATCTTTGTCAAAAAGCTATCCATAGAATCACCTTCGTTCATATGCTCACTCTCCAACTGTTTTCGGAGGTAAGCAACACGAGCCTCATTTCTTGCCTGATACAATGTGGCAAGTACATCCCAAGCATCCTTAGAAGTCCTGCAGGAGCGAATATGTGGGATAATGGTACGTTTGACAGACAGCGCAATCAAGGCATGAGCCTGCGCATCTCTACCATCCCAACGAATCTGCTCTGCTGAAAGTGGTGGTTCTCGAACAGCTGCTACAGCACTTGTGCCTGCACCATCATCAACAGTACCTGTTTCTGATGTGTTTGCAGCATTCCCAGCCACAATAGGACGTGCATCAATACCCTGCACAATGTTCCATAACCCCTTTGCTACCAATACATGTCGCATCATATATGCCCACAATGGATAGTTGGTGCCATCCAACTTATCCTCAGCAGCCAACATGCGGAATACATCATTGTTGTCAGCCATGGCCAATGACTGTACTACTGGATGTAAATGCTGTCTGTAAGAGGTAAACCTGTATAAAATCGAACTGTGCTATGTAGCACAGCCCAAAACAGACGAATGGGCACCTGTCCTGCAGATTTTAATCTTGACAGAAAATCTGCACAGTAGGACGATTTTGCCTGCGCAGTACTTGGAATGCAAAAAACGGAGGGCGAAATGACCTCAGATCAAAATTCTGAAATGACCAAGCCCTACGGGCTCTCCACGGCATATACTAACCTGCAGACGCTCGTGAAACCTCGTTGCAATCGGAGGAGTTGAAGCGGCAGGTGCCGGTGATGCTGCCCGGGAGGAGGAAGCCTGCTCTGATACCAATTGTTGGAATTAGGGTTGCAGGAATGCACACACAACTTCAAGAAGATGAGAAAGCTTGAGCACAACACAGTAGTGTATTATGAGTGCCAAAAATGAAAGATAACAAGCCCTAGAAGATAATGGGCGTATATACAATGCACGGGGGAAAAAACCTCCTAGTGAGGGAAAAAGTGCCCCGGCGGTCCTAAGTGTGTTCACACACATCACTACTATAATATGGTAACAATGTCTACCCACTCTTTTTTCTTTTGCAACCAACCTGCACTTGTCTTTAAAGTCTTCAACATAACAACCATCAGGGTTAAACCGAACCTGCAAACCCTGCTCAATCATCTAGCCAACTGAAACCAGATTCTTTATTATGTTTGAAACATGAAGTACATCTGCAAGGTACTTCACCTTGCCATCCTGCATAGACAATGGCACATCTCCAACATGGGCAATTGGATGAGTAGTGTCATCCCCTGTTTCCACAAAACCTGGTCTTTCAAGGTTTTTCATCTCCTTGAACCACTCCCCATGACTTGTCATGTGGTTTGAAGCACGTGAATCAACGTACCATACATCATCTTTATGTGCTACTTCAACATTTTTAGACATGGCATTAACGACATGCTGCATAACAAACAACCTTTCATTATTCTCATTGTTTCTGCTCGAGGATGCATAGTTGTTTTGCTACAATTTTCCATTTTGCATGTCAGCCTACTTCTTATAACAATCTGCCTGCACATCTCCAGGCTTACCACAATAAAAACATCCACGTGTATCATTATAGTGCCTTTGCCAATTTCCACGACCTCTTTGACTCCCCCTACCTCTGAATTGGCCTCTTCCACCTGTGTGTTGTTGTTGTTGTGAATTTTGGGACTGTTGTTGTTGCTGTTTTGCTGGCCATAATTTTGATTACCTGTTCGGCCACCTCCTTGGCCATGTCCACAGCCTCCTCTACCTTGTCCTCTTCCTGAACTTGTGTAGAAGGCCTATTGCTCTGAACTGTTTTTGTTTTGTGAAGACTGTTGATCTTCACCCAAGCTCTTCTCTTCTATAATCAACATAGACACCAAATCTGTGAAATTGGGATTGTTTTCCCGAGTCTGAATAGACGTCTTGAACGCCTTGTATTGTGGCCCGAGACCACATAGACAGACTTCCACCTTATCATCATCATCTACTCTGAAATGCCAATAGATGCAAAGGGATTCCACAATATCCTTGATCTTCAATGCATAGTCATTCACAGACATACTCTTTTTCTCCACAGTATGAAGTTCATTCTTCAACTGTATCTTTTGCGCCTTGGTATTCGTTTCATAGAGTCTTACCAAGATATGTCCCATGCCTCCTTGGGGGACTTGGCATCCTGTATGTGCCCAATCATGGTGTCCTGTATACTGATAGAGAACCAATACATAACTTTTCTAGCTCCTTGGTTCCAATTCTTGAACTCTTTCACATTTGCAGCAGCAGTCGGATTGATCTCCGGTATCTCCGGTGCCTCTTTATGCTCACCTTCTATATAGTCCTAGTAACCCTTTCCCATCAGGAAATTTATCAACCTGAACCTCCAAGCATGGAAGTTGTTCTTATCAAGCTTCTCAGCAACAATCTGATTTATGCCATCATTTGACATCTTGCCAGACACACAAATTTACCAGAAATAGCACTCTGGTTTGTCCTGCACAAACTGGTGTACTTCATGCAGCGGTACTGTACTACACTCAAATGTCACAACCAGTGATCTCAATGTGCATACATACACCCAATGGCAACTGTTGACCTCCTTGCAGCACACACAATGTCTGCACAACCAATCTGTCTTCCTGCAGTTCTTAAAATAGAGTTCTACAAAGAATCGATGACTTACCCGCAGTGATCGAAATCGCCTGCTTTCTGAAAAACGAAGGCCCTAACGCATGTTGCCATATATATATAGGCAGTGATGTGTGTGAACACACTTAGGACCGTCGGGGCACTTTTTTCCTCTTTAGGAGGTTTTTTCCCCCGGCTTGTATATACGCCCATTCTTCTAGGGCTAACTCATCTTTTGTACATTGACACAATCTAATACACTTTATGTTGTATGCATTCTTGCTTCTTCTTCTCCAAGCTTTGTGTGCTTTCCTGCAACCCTAATTCCAACAATTGGTATCAGAGCAGGCATCGGCTCCCAGGGCTACGCCGCCAGCACCCTCCGACTCACGTTCTCCGATTGAGGTGAGTTTTCACGAGCGCTTGCGTTCTCAGAATTTGCATCTGAGGTCGTTTCGGGCTTCGTTTTTGCATTTCAAGTTCTGCACAGGTGTTTTCGTCATTTTCTGCAAAAATTTCGACAGTGCAGTTTTCTGCAAAACAGGCATACGTGTTCTATTGTGGACCGTGCTACATAGCACAAGTTGTCTTCTGTTCAGTCTTTGCTTCATTACAGGTAGCTTTTGCATCAGTTTCAGTCAGTGGCCATGGCTGATAACAACAATGATGTATTTCGCATGTTGTCTGCTGAAGACGAACTGGATGGAGATAGCAACTACCCACTTTGGGCATACATGATGCAGCATGTTTTGGTTGCAAAAGGAGTGTGGAACATTATGCAGGGTATGGATGTACGTCCAGGTTCTGTGGATGTAGGATCTGTTGAGGATGTTGCAGGTTCTAGCAGCTCTACTGTTGTTGCTGTTTTACCCACCGCTGAACAAGCTCGTTGGGATGGTAAAGATGCGCAGGCTCATGCCTTGATTGCACTTTCTGTCAAACGTAACATCACCCCACATATTCGTTCAGCTAAAACAGCAAAACAGGCTTGGGATATTCTAGCTGGTTTGTATGCATGTCGTAACGAGGCAAAAATCGCTTACCTGCGTAAAGAGCTAGAATTGAAGATTATGCAAGAAGATGATGACATGAATGTTTTTCTTGCTGAGATTAAAGATCTCAAAGAACAGTTGATTTCTGCAGGTGAGATTATTCCTGATCATTCTCTTGTGCAGACTGTTCTTGATGCTTTACCTGAGACATATCAGACTTTTGCTTCCACGTGGAGACTTCTTAATGAGGACAGACCTGATGCTGTCAAGTATGATACTTTAGTCAACAAGCTCTTGCAAGAAGCACAGTCCAGGCAAAACAGGGCCAGGCAACGTGCAGTTGATCAAGCATTTATTGCTGCCCAGCAGCAGAGCAGAGAAGAAGTGGTAGGGCAGCCCCTTCCACTGTTTCTTCTCCTATTAGTAGGTCTGCAACTTCTTCTCCTTCCACAGGTAGCAACAATAAGTCTGAGAAGGCTCTTGATAAAGGCAAGAAAAAGACCAGATGCAATTATTGTAAGGCAAATGATCATGTCATTAAGAATTTCCCTAAGCTAAAGGCTAAAGAGGCAAAGAAGAAAGAGTCAAATGCAGCCACAATAGCGGATGCTTCTACAAATGCAGATTCTGCAAATGTTGTGCAGGATACAGAATGGGCATTTAGCGTGTATTGCCAGTATGACCCATCTGTACATGATGCATGTTTGGCAGTTTCTGTTGACTCTAATGTATGGTATTTTGACAGTGGTGCTACAAAGCACATTACCTCGCATCGTGATATGTTCACTTCTCTTGAGGCTGTCCCTAATGGGAATATTGTCACATGTGCCAATAATGCTTCTTACCTAGTGAAGGGCGTTGGTAAAATTATGCTTACTGCTGCAAATGGCAGCGCTTTCACACTTTCAGATGCTTTGTATGTGCCAGGGATAAAGAAGAATCTATTGTCTGTCTCTGCGCTTGCTAGACTTGGATTTGTAATCAAATTTGTGGATGATAGATGTACTGTTCATGATTTGACTTCTGGTGATACGATTATTGCATCTGGCACCTTGTTTCGTGGGCTGTATAGGCTCAATTCTTATGACAAGTATGTGGAAGATTCAGCAAATGCAATTTCTGATGAAAAGGCAGTTTCAGATGCAAAACTATGGCATGCTCGTTTTGGTCATCTGAACTTTGCTAGTTTGTTGCGTTTGCAGAAATTTGATATGGTTGCTTCATTGCCCCCTCTTGAGGCACCATTGAAACATGTTTGTGAAGGCTGTATTTTGGGCAAAATGCAGCGTTTTGCGTTTCCAAAGGATGGTTCTGTGCGGGCCACTTGCAAATTGCAGCTTGTACATAGTGATGTATGTGGGCCTATGCAAACTCCGTCATTTGGTAAACACTTGTACTTCTAACTTTCATTGATGATTACTCAAGGCATGCATGGGTATATCCACTAAAGGCAAAGTCCGAAGTGTTTTTGTGCTTCAAACAGTTTTTTCTTATGGCTGAAAATGTATCCAATTGTACTGTGGACACCCTCCGTGGTACTGATCGAGGGGGGGAGTACATGTCTAAAGAGTTTGATGCATTTCTGGCTAGTCGTGGGATAAAACACCAATGTACAGTGCCGTATACCCCTCAGCAAAATGGTGTTGCTGAGAGGAAGAACAGGTCACTTATGGAGATGGCACGATGTATGGTCAAGAGCCAAGCTTTGCCACATGCGTTTTGGCTTGAGGCTGTCATGTGTGCTGCATATGTACTCAACAGGTGTCTCACTAAGGCCTTGCAGTCTATTACTCCATACTTCCCCTTTCCCTTTGATACTGGATTTTGGCTCGTCAGCCTCTTCCCCGGGTAAAAGGACCAAACAACCACGCCTAGATACTGAGACCATAGCGCCTGGGAGGGAGAACCCCCGTAGAAAGAGAAGCCCTGGAGGTAGGGCCTGAGAGCCACCGTATCAGGTCCGGGATGCTTGGCATGGCAGGAAGCCTTCTATTGGTCACTTGCGTGTCTTTGGTTGCTTGGCCTATGCTTTAGTGCCTGTGCAACAACGTAGAAAATTGGATGATAAGGCTGTCAAATGCATTTTTGTTGGTTACAGTGCTGAGAGCAAGGGTTACAGATTGTATCATCCGCAGTCAAAGCGTATCTTGATTAGTCGAGATGTTGTTTTTGTGGAAGATGCTATGCAGCCCTTGTTATCATGTACCAAAGAGACAGGTGTGAGCTCACGGGATGTATTTGATACGTTGTTGCCTCTCTTTACAGGTGGGAATTCAAATGTAAGTCCTAATGAGGTAAATATTCAGCCTACACAGATTTCAAACGATATCATAGATCAGCCTATTTCTGATGCAGATTTACAGGATGTAATTCATGAGGAGGGGGATCATTGCCGCCAGATTTACATGCTTTTTCGGACTCAGATTGGGCTGGTTGCTATGACACAAGAGTGTCCACAAGTGGTTTTTGTTTCATGCTCGGTAGCTCATGCATATCTTGGTTGAGCAAGAAGCAACCTACTGTGGCCACTTCTAGTTGTGAAGCTGAGTACAGGGCAGCTTTCACAGCTACGGTTGAGTGTGTGTGGCTCAGACGGCTTATGGGGCTGACTTGGGTGTTGGACAGGAGTCTGCCACCTCTATCTTCACTGACAGTCAGAGTGCATTGGCAGTTGCGAGAAACCCAGTTTTTCATGTTCGCACAAAGCACATTGAGGTGCATTATCACTATGTCAGGGAGAGACTCTCAGCAGAAGGAGAGATCAGCTTGGCCTATGTGCCAACACAGGACAACCTCGCCGATCTTTTCACAAAGGCGCTTCCTCGTGAGAAGTTCGAAGCTTTCCGCAAAGCTTTGGGCTTGCTCCCCTTTGTGGACTAATCTACTTCGGGCATGGCACTCCCCTATACATGAGTGCCAGCTCTCGTTCACACCATCACTCCCAGGGGGGATTTGTTGCCATATATATATAGGCAGTGATGTGTGTGAACACACTTAGGACCGCCGGGGCACTTTTTCCCTCTTTAGGAGGTTTTTTCCCCCGGCTTGTATATACGCCCATTCTTCTAGGGCTAACTCATCTTTTGTACATTGACACAATCTAATACACTTTGTGTTGTGTGCATTCTTGCTTCTTCTTCTCCAAGCTTTGTGTGCTTTCCTACAACCCTAATTCCAACAACGCGCCCGAAACGCATTTTTGGCCCAAAAATTTTTATCCGACATAGGACCTTATAGTTGTCCTATAGCTTTACTCCCGCGAAGAAAGCTCCTCAATCAGAGATCGTTTGCCGGTGCCTCCCGTAGAGCTCCCGACAAGGGTGTAATTGCCAACACAAATGGGGAAGAGTAGTTGAAGCTCTTACCCTCATACCACTTTCTGTGCTTCTCTTGCTTGCAGCTCAGCCCTTAGCATGAACTAGGCTCTGATACCATGAAAAGATGCACGGGAGAAGAGAGCTTGAGCTCTTGCAAAAGCACACACACACACACTCACAAAACCCTAAAAGAGAACACACAAGGTGAGAGGCTGAAAATCTT
>NC_141077.1:20716258-20866258 GCF_041138505.1 Cibotium barometz
TGGATTCACCCATGTATGTGTAAAGTAAGCTACGATCGCCTGGATTTAGAAAGGCGTCCCAATCTAGACCTATTTAGGAGAATTCATAAATAATGAGAAACGTGGGAATATAAATATTCCATGAATTAACTCCTTATGACATGCCCCGGGGGTGACAAGCAACTATCCTCAGCTGTTATAAAATCATAAACAATCATCATGGGCTAGTATGAATATAAGATGCAATCAAGGATGGATAGGAAGTGAGGGCATGATCAATTAGCCATTGAGAATCTTCAATGAGGTGGCCTTTATACTTGACGGTGAATATTACCTTTTCTTATTGTTGTTAGAGTTCTTAGAAAAAAGGGTTAATAAATACATGGATATATTGAATAAAGGAATGTCAATATATTGTGAATTAGTTTGATGCTAGAATGTTATGTGAATATTTCTTTTTTGGACATATTGAATAAAATAATGTTTATATATTAAAAATTAGTTTGATGTTAGAATGTTATGTGAATAATATGACATGCATATATTGAATAAAGGAATGTCTATATGTTTTGAATTAGTTTGATGCTAAAATGTTATATGATTAAAAAAGAACTAGAGTAAAAGATTTTGTCATCTCCAATGGGTGGTTTATGTGCTACACAATAAAAGTGTGATTCTATAATCCTCGAAAGACATGTGTATGCATCATGACAAATATCTTTTCAGGGGGTAAGTGAGATTGAAGGAAACGTAAGTGAGAAAGAAAGTTTTTACGAGCTACGGTGGTGTCATCTTTTGTATTCATCACGAATCATTCCATGTTACTCCATGAGTTGCCAAAACTAAATATAAGGAGGAAATATGTGAGTGTTGCCAATGGGGATCATGACAAAACATGCTCCATGAGTTGACAAAAGTGAATGTTAGGAGGAAATATGGAAGTGTTTCAATGGGGATCATGACAAAACATGCTTCATGATCGTTTGTCCAACTCTCTTTGAGCATTCGTATTCGGGGGTTGTCATTGAAGATATGTAATAATTCCTCGATTAAGTGTGCATTTCATGCGGATATATAAGCGAGTTGTATACATTTTGTCATGATTTGAAGGAGTTCGCATGGTTGACGTGGGCTATGAGGGGATGGGCAAGTCATTGTGATGTGTACTAAATATTATGGCAAAAAGAAAGTCTCAAGTATGTTAGTCTTTAAAAAAGAGAAATAATAAATAGTGTTACCTTGATTGAAATTGGCAGGTGTAAGTGGTTGAAAACATAAGAATATAAATATTCCATAAATTAACTCCTCATAGTATTGTGGCCCAAGCTTTCATGGTTGACTTTCCATGTTTAGGTTATTACTCTCTATAATGCATAGACATGTGTACTCCATGTATGATGAGCGTAATTTTCTTATCTCTCACTAGATCCCTTCCTTGCAATATCCATATATTGAAATTAGGATCGAGATTCTCTAACATGTTCGTGAGTAAATCCGCTTTCATGGTTGACTTTCCATGTTTAGGTTATTACTCTCTATAATGCATAGACATGTGTACTCCATGTATGATGAGCGTAATTTTCTTATCTCTCACTAGATCCCTTCCTTGCAATATCCATATATTGAAATTAGGATCGAGATTCTCTAACATGTTCGTGAGTAAATCCTCTAGCCAATAAAGGCCAATAAAGGCATTCTCTTATAAAGAAAATTGAATTGGACTAGATAATGGAAGTTCATCACTTTTCAAAAAAAAAGAGGATTTTTTTTCTTATAAAAAGCCATAGAATACAACTATACTCTTGGATGCATGTATGACTGCCCTTCCCTCATCCATAGTGCATCATTTATAATTGCCTCATTAATATATTGATATGTGGGCTGAAATCCAAAGCTAATTTTCAGCTAGTATGGGATGATTTGCAACACCTTTTTGGCATTCATTTGCTCCACATATGGTTGCCCGACATTGTACAAAGGTAAGAGTATATCAAAGATGTCCTGTGAGCATATATTTTGCTCCACATATGGCTGCTCAGTGACTTGATGAACACTCAATTAATGGGTGGGTTGGCTGCCACTAACTTGCGGCTTCACCACTTTGTTGTCCTTAAAAGCCTTCTTCGAGCGAGATTCAAAATGTAAAAAAGAGCAAGTCATACTTGAACACATTTGGCAAAAACTAATGAGCGATCTCTCAATACTTGGGTGTTGTGGTGGAGCTATCCCAAAACTCTCTCTCTCTCTCCGAGAGAGAGAGACACACACCTCTCTCTAGATCATTAAGTTGACATAAAGCCTCTCTCCTCCTCCTCCTTCTCCTCTCTCTCTCTCTATATATATATGTACATATACATATATAATGTGTATATACATATATATATATATATATCTACCCATTACATATACATATATAATGGGTATATATATACATATACATACATACATACACAAACATATATATATATATATATATATATATATATGCGTAGCATAGTTTTGAAAACTATCCAATTAAGAAGCTGTGAGAACTCAGTGATCTGCATCGGCAGCCAAAAGGTCACCTGCAGATCGCGTGGGTGTTAGTGGGAATTCTCAACAAAGAATGGCGGGTCGTGCAAGCCCAGTGCCCGCTGCCAGGCCTCCCGCTGTTTCCAAAGGCTACACGTTTGCATCCTCGTGGGATCAGGTACTATTACTATTGCTCTTCAGTTTTCGTAAGTTCTATTAACGTCTGCGGAAGGCCAAAGTGACCCATGAGACCAATACATGAACACATAAATGAAGACCCTCATGGGGGAGGGGGATCAGAGCGGCACAAATCAGGTCTTTGTCCAATTCTGAAAATGTCCAGCCGCCTGACATATCAGCAGCATGAATCCATTCCCCAGAAAGCGGACGTGTCACTGTGGTAGATCACATTAAGCTAGGACAATTCCCAAGAATGCATGCTAAGGGGGCAGCAGTGTGAGGGCCAAAGGACGAAAGGACCAGATGTGTGAGAGATCAGAGCAAATCAACATAGCATGAAATGGATGAAGTAGAGTATGTATAATGATGAAAATAATCCAGTACAAGAGGCCCTTTGATGTGAGGTGACTATGAGTAGTAGACTGTCGAAGAAGCAAAGACAAAGTCGGAGCTGAAGCACGGTCGGTGACGAAGGTTCGTGTCGATGTACGGTGATGGCACTCCGTAAGGTGTAGAAAAACGCAGATCTACAGATGAAAATGGACTATAAATAAACGTACATCTGAAGAGCAGAGACTCGAGAGGGCTGTTGTCCTGGGCAGATGGTGTGCTGCCGTCACGAGGTAAGGTAGCTGTCAGATGCGCAGAGAGGGCTATTGTCCTAGGTACAGGTCTGATGACTGTTGAGTGATGAGCAGAGAGTGGGCTGCTGTCCCGATGTTGTGTGAGCAGAGAGGGCTGCTGTCCCAAATCTACAAGTCTGAAGGTCAGACTGCTATAGGTACAGAGGTAGGTATAGAATGGTTGCAGGTATCAGATCAGGGAGTGTTGCTGCTGTAGAAGACAGGGCGCTGCACAAGGATCAAACAGGGTACTGCTGTGTGGGCAGGTGTGCGGCTGCAAGATAAAGAAGCCGACGGGTGCTGCTGATAAAAAATGACAAAGATGATTCAGTTTGTTGCAAAAGGAAGCGCGAGAAGCAGCAACGATATATGTTGTGTTCTTGCTGAATTATGAAGCGATTGTATATATATGTTGTTGGGCTGCTGGTTGACCCAGGGAAGGCTGTCGGCTAGAAGCAAGACAAAAAATACTAAAATAAAACCCCTTTTTGGGCTGGGTAAAATACCTTTTTTGGGCATATTTTACTTACCCCCTCTCAGGCCAAAAGGAGACCATGAGAGAAGATGAGGAGGATGGTAAGTGGGTGAAGAGGAACATGAAAAAGTATTTGGCTTTGGGTAAGGTTGGTTGTCGCAGCAGGTGTAGATCATGTGCTCTTCATCTTTTGTAGAGTCTTTTGTACTGGATCAATGCCACAATGCAAGAGGTTTTCACATGCATGAATGTCCATTTTTTGGGTTTTCATTCATATATGCGTCCCAAACACAAAAAACAGAATGTTATGCAAGCAGCATGCAAGATGGTGAATGCTATGAAGTGGGTTTTCACACGAGCAGTGGCCTCATGGGGTTTTCACTGACTCATGCGCCCATTACAACAATGATAAATAATGTGAATGGAGAGGATGGTCCCCCTCTCAATATGTTGACAGTGATGGTGGAGGACCGATGTCGATCCGCTTGCGAAGACGCTCGAGGATGGGTAGGTTGACGGACTTTGTAAGGATGTTGGCATGGTTGTGTGCCGTAGGAATGTATTGGAGCTTGATGGTACCAAGCTCAACCTATTCCTTGGTAAAATGAAAATGGACACCAACATGCTTGGTACGGTTAGAAAAAATAGGATTGCCGGCGAGGGCAATTGCACTCTGGCTGTTGACGAAGATGGTAGAAGCAATGTTAATTGGAACGCGCATCTCCTCAAGAAGGTGACGGAGATACATAGTCTTAGTGGTGGTGTCATAGAGGGCCCGGTACTCGGCCTTAGCTGAAGAACCTACAACAATATCCTGCTTCTTGCTAGACCAAGAGAAAGGGCCAGATCCAGGTGAGTACAAATAACCACCATGAGAACATTGGGAATCGATATCACTGGCCCAGTTGGAGTCCGTGTAACCACGCAGGGTGATCCCATGACTTAAGTGAAGTCCAAACATATAGGTACCCGCTAGATAGCAAACAACCCTCATCGCTGAACTCTAGTGTGGCTCCTTCGGTACTGACTTAAAATGGATGTGCAATAGGAAATGTTGGGTCTAGAGTTTGTGAGCCATATGAGTTTTCCAACCACTTGGCGGCGGTAGGCTTGCACTTCATGTGGTGGTGAGTCCTCTTCCTTTGAAAGTTTGATGGTTGAATCGAGTGGGGTAGCCACAGGGATAGCACCATCAGGAAAGTAGGAAGAAATGAGTTGAAGACATACTTTTGTTGTGACACAAAAATACCATTAGGATGTCGGACCACCTCCATGCCAAGGAAATATGAGAGAAGACCGAGATCAGTCATCTCAAATGTTCGTCTCAGTTGTGCCATGATATCAGCCACTTTGGTTGGATTTGAACCAGAGACGATCAGATCATCGACATACAGCACTAGGTAGCAAACCATCCCCTGGTCAGTGTGGATATAGATATTGGGATCATAGTGAGATGGTTAAAAACCTTGGTTGCATAAAAATTTGTCGATGCGATGATACCACGCTTGGGGGGCTTGTTTAGGCCCATAAAGAGCTTTATGCAGGCGGAAGACTTTGTCCTCATACCCGGGAAGCGGGAAGCCTCGAGAATGCCATTTAGGAAGGCACTCTTGACATCCATTTGGTAGATTGGCCGTTTGTGGTGAGCAGCTAGATTGAGTAAGAGATGGATTGTCGTCATTCGTGTTGCAAGTGCGAAGGTCTCGTCAAAGTCAATTCCTTCTTTCTGGCGAAAGCCTTGCACTACAAGCTGGGCTTTGTACTTCTCCAAAGTACCATCGGCTTTAAATTTGGTGTGAAAGATCCATTTGGTTCCAATGACCTTCTTATGACGAGGGTGATCCACAAGGGACCGCGTGCCATTTTGGTCAATGCTTTCAAGTTCTTGTTCCATAGCCTATTTCTAGGTTGGTTGTTTGATTGTCTCTTTCCACGATGTCGGCTCATCATGCGCCACATAGTCTGCTGAAAAAACAAAGGCAAATGAGGCACGAAGAGTGAGCTTGGTGGACCGACAAGGACCATCCAAGGGGGTATCGTGAGGAAGCATGCCTGAATCCCACATGGTCTGTTGGTACCAGTGGGGTAAAGGATCCCTGGGTGGCTGTCGGGAGGAGGAAGGCTCCTCAAGTGGCAGAGTAATAGTCGACTAATAGGGTTTATGTGGCATAGTTGGAGATTCTTGTTCGGGTGGTATGGGCAGCGGAAGGCGAAGTAAATCCCGCTCATCAAAGACAATGTCTCGATGAACGAAGACTTTGTTTGATCTTGGATCAAAGACTTTGTAAGCCTTTGATTCAAAAGAGTAACCCACAAAAATGAGCAACTCACTCCTTGGCTCAAGCTTGCTCCTCGTGAGACTTCGTGAAGAGGTCCGCCGCATTGTCCTCCGTCGAACAATAAAGTAGCAAGATGTCACCAGCCAAGATCTTCTCACGTACAAAGTGATACTGTATCTGTGTGTGCTTGGTCCGGGCATGGAAGACTGGGTTCCGAGCAATAGCTATACAACATTGGTTATCACACTGGATGACTGTGGGCTCCTTCTGTGGAAACCCAATCTCGCCTAGCAGCCTCCGCAGCCAAACAACCTTGCAAGCAGCACCACAAGCAGCCCGGTACTCTGCCTCTGTCGAAGATAGGGCAATAGTTGGCTGCCTCTTACTGCTCCAAGAAACTGCTCTTGAGCCGAGGGTAAAACTGTAATCTGAAGTAGGTCTCCTCGTGTCTGGATCTCCTCCCCAATCTTAGTCACTCCAATCTTGGAGTCTGACTCCATCCCCTCCTGTGTAAAAGAGTCCTAGATCCTTCGTACTCTGCAGATACCGCAAGATCCGCAATCCTGCGTCCCAATGAGACTTCATAAAAGAGCTCAACAGCCCCATAGAGAAGCTCAAGTCCAATCTGGTGTTCAGCAACTAGATCAATGAACCAACCAACTTCCGATACTGCGAGGCATCAACTGGCTCACAAGGATCTTTAACAGTTAACTTTGTGTTTGGGTCCATCGGCGAAGTAATAGGCTTGCAGTTCTCCATCCCAAAGGCCTCAAGCAACTCATGAACATACCGTTGCTGAGAGACAAAAAACCCGCTCTGGGTCTGCCAGATCTCCAATCCCAAAAAGAAGTGGAGTAAGCCTAGGTCGGTCATCTCAAACTCCTTTGACAAGGCAGCCTTCGTCACGCCAATGTGCTCCACATGACTGCCGGTGAGAATGAGATCATCCACATAAAGGATGATAATCGTAACCATGCCGCGTTCCCGAAAGAGATACAGGTTGGGATCTGCAACCGATCTCTGAAAACCAGTCCGAACAAAGAAGGAATCAATCCTCTGATTCCAAGCCCTGGAAGCCTGCTTAAGACTGTACAAGGCCTTACGTAACGTGTAAACCATCCCTTCTGATCCTGGAACAACAAAGCCTGGAGGCTGCTCAACATACACCTCCTCCTGCTCTGCAGGTCACCATTAAGGAACGCAGATTTTACATCCATCTGATACACTGGCCACCTCTGAGAAGAAGCAAGGGCAAGAACGGTCTGAATCGTCGTCATCCGTGCTATTGGTGCAAAGGTATTCTCGTAGTTGATGCCTGGCTGTGCTGAGCATAACCTTTAGCCACAAGTCTGGTTTTGTGTTTGTCCCGGAAAGCCCTCTGTGGCTTGAAGCAGGCACCATGTGCGTGGTATCAGCGGATCGATGATTTATTCATCAGGATTGGCCTACGTCGCACTTCAGAAGATTCCAACCTCTGTCATTGTTAAAAGGGGGATGGTAGCCATTGTCATTGTCTATGTAGACGACCTCATCTTCACGGGTTCATGGACAGAGAAGGTCTGTTTCATCAAGACTTCTCTTGAGCGAGAATTTTAAATGACCGACTTGGGATGACTCCATTTTTTCCTTGGTTTCGAGATATGGCAGACAAAAGATGGTATCTTGTTCTCTCAGAGGACGTACACAAGGGAGATCCTCAACAGATTTCACATGTCCGGTTGCAGACCGATCTCTACTCCTTGGACCTGGGTGAGAGGCTTTCTCTGCACGATCCCTCTCCACAGTTTGATCAAGGACAGTACCGTAATCTAGTTGGATGTCTGGTATGGCATACTTATTCCTGGCTAGATGTTTGCTTCACCGTCAATCTTCTTAGCAGTTTCTGCACCAAGCCTCGGCAGTGACATTGGCAGTCAGCAAACCAAACTTTGAGGTATCTACAGGATACATTGGACTATGGCATCTTTTATGGCAATGGTGTGCATTAGTTGGTTGGTGTGACTCCGACTGGACTAGTGATCCGGGTACTTGGTAGTCTACTATAGGAGTTGTTTTTCCCTAGGATCAGAAGCCATTTCATGGAGCAGCAAGCGGCAACCCACGGTTGCGCTATCTTCTACAAAGGCGGAGTACAGGGCAGCATGCCATGCTGCTTGTGAAGCTATTTGGCTTCGAAGATTGCTATTGGAGTTGGGCTTTGCGCAGCCTTGCTCTACTCTACTTTGGTGTGACAATCAAAGTTGCATTGCCATAGCGAAGAATCGGGTGTTTCATGCCTACACCAAACATATTGAGGTCCAGTACCATTATGTTCGGGAGCGTGTTCTTGCAAGCAATCTGAGGTTGGAGTATTGTCCTGCAGCGGACAATGACTGACCGTTTCGACGGCCTCGGTACCAACTCCCATGTTTTGTTCTTCTTGATGGCATCAAGTTCCACCTGCATGGCTTTCCTCCGAGTATCCTGTGAAAGGGCTTCCTTAACAGAAGTGGGCTTCTTGTCCCGCATAATACGAGACATCAAAGCATAGTTTACCTGAAGAAGCTCCGCTGTATTGCTTTTGTCGCGGACTCTGTGTGATCTTCGAGGGCCGTCCTCTGTGGTCCACTCGGAGGGTAACTCCGTGACACCCGACTCCCGAAGGGTGTCCAACAACCACCTAGGTACTCCAACAGATCGCGGAGCCTCTTGCCGTTGCGGGGGCTCTACTCCAGCTACGGGCTCAACCTCCTGTACTGACTGAGGTTGATCAACTGGAACAATGGTCTGGGAATCAACATCAGACTCTTCTGGATCTCCAAGAAGTGGCGGCTCCTCGACAGTGGATACTGGAACATGCTCATCAAAGACCACATCCCGGCTGACAACAATCTCATTCCTCTCTGGATCATACAATCTATATCCCTTGGAAAGAGAATTATACCCCACAAATATAAGCTTGCGGGATTTGGAGTCAAGCTTCCCCCTCTACTTCTTCAGAATATGTACATAAGCATCACTCCCAAAAACACGGAAGTGCGAGACATCATGTTTCCTGCCAAAGTATGCCTCAAACGGAGTCATATTAGGTACTGAAGTCGTTGGAGACCGGTTGAGGGTATCGACAGTGGTTGCCACAGCCTCTCCCCAAAGTGGACGAGGAAGATCACGATGCTCCAGCATGGTCCTCGCCATCTCCACCACAGTCCTGTTTTTGCGTTCTACAAGTCCATTCTCTGAAGGCGATTATGTATTGGCCAGTCCTGTTTTTGCGTTCTACAAGTCCATTCTCTGAAGGCGATTATGTATTGGCCAGTTCCTTCTTGATGCCATGATGTGCACAAAATCTGAGAAATACATTCGAGGAGAATTTACCCCCTTTGTCAGCCCTGAGAGTCTTTACCTGCAATCCAAACTCTTTTTCCACCATCACGTGTCAATCCTTGAACCGTGCAAAAGCTTGGTCCTTCTGTGAAAGAAAGTAGATCCACGTGAATCTGGTACAATCATCAACAAGCAGCATGAAATAGAGAGATCCTCCCAAATTCCAATGATGGTGTCTGCTGAGGTCCACACAAGTCAGTGTGAATCAACGCCAATGGTTTTGAAGCCCGCCTGGAAGCCTGCTTCGGAAAGGATTCCCTGTGCTGCTTACCACGTATGCAAAAACTGCAACGTCCTTGCCTGCTGCTGCCAACATCTGGCAAGCCAACCTCCATCTGGTCCCGGAAAGCTCGCTGCAATGCATCCACATTTAAGTGGCCAAAACGAAAGTGCCACAGATCTCCGACCTGAGAACCTGTCAATGAGGAGAGTGTTGTAGATACCATTCTCCACACCGCCTTCCCAAAGAACCTAGTGTCACATGCACTCTGCACTCAGTGCATGGTGACAAGATGGCTCATCATCAGAAGTGCAGCAGTTGTACAGTTTTAGAACCCATTATGATGATATTTGTCGTACGCCGTGACCCCATCGTACATCCTCAGTCCAGGATAAGTCAGGCACGAGCTACGTATGTCATTCCTCAGCCTTAGTGGGTCAGTCAGTCAGTTAAGTCCCTTAACCCACTTGGAGAGAATCATTCATGCATGTAGAGTCAGTAGAAGCCTTAGGGTTTGCATCAGAAAGCACTCTGCATCTTGCATCATATGCATACATATGCCTGTGCATCATTTAGAACATCCCCAAAGCCTTAGGGAATTTACTGGGATTTATCTGGTATTTTTCCCATATTTATTAGTATTTATTTATCATTATTTGTATTATTGGGCATTTATAAATATTAACTTTATTAAATGACCAACCTCCAGTTAGTATAAATAGGCTTGCCTAGAGCCTCTTTTGCTCATTCAGTCTTCATTGTGCTAAGAGCTCTCCTTCTCTCTTGCTTTCAGCCCAAGACTAATCCAACCCTAGAGCCCATAAGCTTGCTTCTCCAGCCCTTGAGAAACCCTAGCTTCATTCAGCCCTAGGTGCTTGCATTCAGCCCTGAATTCAGCACTCAGTTCAGGCCCTGATTCAGTCCACATTTCACCTTCAGTTCAACGCCAGTTTGCAGCCTGTATACACCTGCGTTTTTCTGTCCAACAGTAGAAGACCTCTGCATTTTCTGTCCAGCAGCCTCAGTACCCTGCAGCTTCTGTCCAGCAGCCCCAAGACACCTGCGTTTCAGTCCATCAGCACTCTAGACACCTGCGTTTCTGTCCACAGCAGATTCCAGCCCTGAAGCAATAGTCTACAGCAGTTTCCAGCCCTGAAACAGTTGTTTGCATCAGTGTCCAGCCTTCTATGCATCATCAACACATTCAGCAGTCATTTGGTGAAGGTAACTCAGCATTCATATGTGTTTTCAGCATTCTAACAGCGTGTAGAATAGTCCACCTTCTTCTTCTTTGAGCCTCAGGTGTGCAGCCCTTCCTCATGCCCTTGGGAAGAGTGCATAGGCTCGAGATCAAGTCATTGAGGTGTTTCTACAGCAGTGTACAGATCAGCCGCTCTCCGATCCTCCGAGATCTTGCGTTTGGCTTATCTACAGTCCAAAGTCATTCTCTCTAAAGTAATAAAGTAAATACTATCTCGTTATCGGGATAGGGGGCCCTTCAGTGGGTAATTCGGGACCCAATCTGGTGTACAGTTCTCATCTATCTCTCTCTCATCTCTTTAAAGTTTGAAGTAAATGAAATGGATTGCTAAACTCACGAAACTCAAGATACAGAAGACGGTGTGAGCATATTGTGTGACAGGATCAACCAATACAAAGACTTCCGCTGCATATCACACCTAGCCAGTCTCACGTTCCCGTAGAGCAACTGAATGCTCCTCAAATTCCACCCGAAAGCTAGTCTTGCATACTTCATGCACTGATAGAAGATGAAAACCAAGAGCAGGGACGTAAAGAACACGGGAGGCATGCTTGCCCCCCTTGCCGTCCGGAATAATCTCCATCCGGCTCTCACTGTGTATCAGAATGGTGGAGTTGTCGCCAATGAAAATGCGACCTGACTGCCGTTTCAGATCCAAAAAGAAGTCACGGGACGGAGTCATGTGCCTGGAATCACCACTGTCAAGAATCCATTCTCGGGTATCCTTCGCGGTGAAGCCAATTGCCTCCTCGCTCGAAGACGATGAAGCATCGGAGTCCATCATCTCTAAGTGCACAAATGCAGGAGTCTTTGCAGCTGAGGCTGAAGAATCAGCACTCTTCCCAGTCCGCTTAGGACACTTCCTCCAATAGTGGCCTTTCTCACCACAATCATTGCAGGACCGCTCGGCCTTCAGTTTCTCTCGATCTGTGTCAGGCTTATTCTCAGAAGACTTCTCCGGTGAAGCCTTCCCTTTGTCCTTCTTGTTATTCCGGCCTTTCGGCCGTTGGCCAGTTAAGGCCTCCAAACCTCTGCTGTGAGGAGGGTTTGTGAAACGTTCCACCTGGTCCAAGACCATGGGCACAAGCTCCTCCTAGGTAATGGTGTTGAGCCTGCCACTAGTAATCAAAGAGGAGTAGAAAGCGGAATAATGAGTAGGCAATTGGGACAACAAAGTAATGGCCTTTTCTTTTGATGATATCTCCTTTCCAGCCTGGAGGACTTCCTGCTAAAGGGCCTGCAACTTGTTAATGTGCTCCCGCATCATCGACGACTTTGCAGGGTTCATAACCTGCATCTGCACTTCCAAGGAAATCCTCTTCATGGGCGATACCCTGTTACAAAGAGAAGCCAAGTGTTGCCATATGCCTCTGGCTAGCGTCATATGCTTTACGTGATTGATTACCTGTGGTTGCAGTTGAGGAAGATAAATGACCGGACCTTGGCGTTGACACGATCCCACATCTGTGCTTGTGTCTCGCGGTCCTTCTTCATTGACAGTAACTCCCCTTCCTCTGCTTCCGGCCGTGGAACCCCGATAACGATGAAATCAGCAAGGTTATATGAAATCAACAAGGTCATATGACTCCAGCACAGACTCCATCATAACCTTCCAGATGCCGTAATTGTTCCCGTCCAACTGACGGTCCACTGGGAACGTGGGGAGAGTTGGGATCTTCGCATGCTTCTCAGCCAGCTCTAACAAATTTGCCATCGCGGGGATGTAACTGAAAAGGGTGGGTGGATGGGAAACAAAAACTTTAAACCTGCAAGTGGCTGTCCAGCATTTTAGCCCGCCTTCCTCTTGCTACTTCTCTTCCCGAACAGTCCCTAACAGTCCACCAATTAGCAACGCAACAATTGCCCTATTGCTCAGAAAACTCCCAAGATCTTTCAAGAGCCTAGGGCTCTGAATCCTGATACCATGTCAAAATACACAACGGAGATGATAACCAAATCTGAGACCACAAGAGCAAGTAGAGTGCAGAAAATAGACAGCACAAGAGAAGGAGATAGATAGGCGTGTAACTCTTCTCTATACACAAGATCCCGAATCTGAAAACTGGATACAATGATGTGGGGGCCATGGGGCCATTTTATATGGCCCCATACATGCAGTCGGCCTGTGAAAAAACAGCCGACTTGGCCTACATGTCCACGACCAGCCCACTCCAGCAGTCGGCCAGCTGCGCATAGTCGGCCAGTATGCAGGAGAGGTCGGGGACCACACAGGGAAGTCGGCCAGCATCCAGATCATCCGGCCAGCAGTCGGCTACCATCTGGATCAGCTGGGGTGCAGAAAACTGCCTCCCACACCATGGGAAAAATAGGAAAAAATGGGAAAAAAATACGGGCAGTGAGGAAAAATGAGAAAACACCTATACATGGCGGGCACACCCACAACAGAGGCCCTGGTGTTTGATAAAGACAGGAGATGACTTCTAACATTCTCATCTCTAGGCCCGACGAGCTATCCGCAAGGGAGAGGAAGGAGCATTGATTTATGTTCGTGCTCAGACAGCTTCTACCTCATCGATAGCGGCTGTCTCATCTTGATCTTCAGTTCCTCAGTTGGCAGACCTTCTGTCTTAACACTACAGCATTATGCTTCGGGACGATCTCCCACCTAGTCTCCCACCCTCTCGTCCTGAGGATCATCATATCGATTTGGTCCCTGGGGTAGAACCTCCTAGCAAGTTTCCCTATCGTCTTTCCAAGACTTTAGAGGGCGAGCTAGAAAAGCAGTTATCGGAGCTTCTCCGAGCCGGATTCATTCGTCCATCTTCCTCACCATTTGCTCCACCCATCCTATTTGTCCAAAAGAAGAACAAGTCTGCATGCCTTTGTGTAGATTATAGGGCATTAAACAAACTCACTGTCATGTGCAAAGTGTGTATCTACCGTGTGCCACACGCACGCAAGACTAGTTTCGAGGCTTGGGGAAGCTTGGAACTAGGCAGGCTGATTGACGAGCTGAGTTAGGGATAAACTAACAAGCGGGCACCCAAGTATGGACGGGCGGGCGCCCAAGTGTGGACGCCCGATGACCGGCCAAGAGCCTATAAAAGGGTGGCCAAGGTTAGTTATTGTGATATAGAGAGTCTCGCGAGTTTGTGAGAGCTCTATGGTCTTGGAGCCTGGATCTAGTGCAGACGTGCACCTGCTTTACGCAGCTGAGGCCGGCAGCAATCTCAAGGCTCGCGAGGGCAGCTTCGTGGCGGTATGGGACGTCGCGAGGAGGAGATTGGTCAGTACGTCAACCTAGTTAGCTCAGCTCGTGGCTCGGTGGGGACAGCCAAGACTGTGGGCTTGCCCACGGCTGTCATGGTTGGGAGGTGAGTCAGGCCTGCACCCCCCTTGCTTGTTTGTTTGTTTGTTTGCAAGTTTCGAGTCTCGTACCAAGAATGATCACGAGGAGATCCATGGGGATTTGACAGTGGTATCAGAGCATACCTCGTGAACGAGCAAGTCGGTAGGTAGAGAAGAAGAGGTCGAAGAAAGGTATGTGTTAAAAAAGCTTGCTGTTTTTCTATGCATATTGTTGTTTTCAGATTCAGTATGTGTTTTTCTTCATCAAAGAAACCCATGTTGATGGGAGGTAGTAGTCTAAGTAGGGTTGTTTGCTTTGCAAAGAAGAGGAGAGACTCGTTTGTGCAGTCACATGAACTGCAGGGAGAGAAACGGAAAAAAAGCACATTTGCTTTTTGCGAACGATTGAGAGAGAGAGAGCACGCGTGTGTGAAGGTGGACACGTTGGCGAGTGGGCATGCTGGCCGAGTGTTGCTGGTCACGTGTGGTTGGCCGGGTGCTGTTTGATGCTGCGGGTGGTTGAGGGCGCAAGTGCATGGGCGGCCAAGGCCAGTCGGCTGGCAGGCGCCTAGGCCTGTGTAGCCAGGGGGCAGGCCTGCCAAGCCAGGCGGCCAAGCCTGCGTAGCCAGCCCAAGCAGCGCCTACTCCAGGCGTGCAGGTGCCCAGGCCATGTACGGCTGTCGCCCAGGCCCACGTGGCCTTATGGCCAGGCCTATTAGAGGATGGCGCAGATGCTGGACAGCAAACACCGGCAGCGAAGGTGACGACAGACAGCACGTCGGCGGGCTAATCCAAGAGGAAAGAGAAAAAAAAAAACAAGGAAAGCACACATTTTTTGGGCTTTCGTTTTTTTTTAAAAGTTTAATATTTTTTTTAAAAGTTTAAAAGTCATCTCCTCCAAGGTTTAAAAGTGTTTATTTTTTTTAAGAGTTTAGAATATATATATATATATATATAAAATTTGTTGGATATTTAACTACAAATCTATTAGGAATTCTTCAAGAGTACTTTCACGAGTTACAGTAAGTGCAATGGGTGGGGTGTCTAAGGCACTCTTTCATGAACCTCCTTATCTTCCTTTTCATAGTGCACTATGTCCACCATCTCTCCCCTGGCATTACCTCCTATAGAAGGTTGAGGTTATGCAGATGCATTGAGAACATGAGGATCTTCTCCATGATTTTCATGCCCACCTCTTGATACTCATTTAGAATTTCTTTCATAGCCGTGACTCTTTGCCCAATAAATTTCACTTGCAAAGGGTTTAACTCCATAGCAACAATAACATTTTGATCTTTTTTTAATGCACTTATTGTGGTAATACATTTGCGTGAGGTTATGCAGATGCATTGAGAACATGAGGATCTTCTCCATGATTTTCATGCCCACCTCTTGATACTCATTTGGAATTTCTTTCATAGCCGTGACTCTTTGCCCAATAAATTTCACTTGCAACAAAGGGTTTAACTCCATAGCAACAATAACATTTTAATCTTTTTTTAATGCACTTATTGTGGTAATACATTTGCATGTAAACATATCTAAAATCCAATCTCCCTCATATAAAAGGATTTGAATGATGTCCATCATTAGCAACTGTGGCTTTATAAGAGTTTACTAAACCCTAAAATCCACTACCCATGTGCTTGAGTTTTTTTTGTACACAACCGATATATCAAAAACATTTGGGCAGTTTGGTTTTATTACAAAATTGAAGGTACCATGAGTTCTTCTTCATTCCATTGAATGGAAACCATTTGTCTCCAGTTTCAAAAGAAATAAAAGTTGATCTAATTTATAACCATGAATATTAGGTCAAAACCAAATATTCAAGTTACAATAACAAAACTAAGATAACAACATACTTACCACACAATGGATTGGGGAGACATTTCAGCGTCAAGGAGGGCCTTTGTCACTACTGTTATTTACTCATGTGAATGAAGGAAAACAATCCTCTAAGAATAACTTGTAGTGTTCTTCTTGAAGGCTTCAATTACTTTGAATATGTCACTATAGCCATATTTCTTTTTTATCATTAGCCAACCCTTCTAAATTAAACCCATAAGTAATATCTACAATGCCCAAGAGAAGTTACAAATGTAGACATATCTTCAACTCTACCCTCGTGCACACACCACCACATTGGTGGAGCATCAACATCATTTGAAATTTAAGTTGAGAGCTGACCAACATTTTTAATCTCTACTTGCCTTCTTCTTCTTTCCTCACATGGGCACGACTTAAATGTTGATCAAACTCTATAGGACCCATCTTGATGGCAACTTGTGGATCTTGTTTCTAAAAATAAAATACATAAATTAGTAAGAAAGTAGTTAAAAAATAAGACAAACTAAAAATTTATGCTGGATTCTAGAATCCATTTCAAATAAGAGAAAGGCACAAAGTACCAAGACAAGGTAAAAATTATTTATGAAACCATTTCAAATGAAAGAAAAACAAAAAGTGCTAAATTACTTTTGGATTCCAGAATCTATTTCTATTAAGAGAAAAACCCAAAGTACTAAGAAGGTACTAGAATAATTACATAAACCAAAAAATTCTAGAATCTAATTCAACATAGAGAAATAAAAATAAAGCTTACATTTTTAAAGAAAAGTAAGAAGTATCTTTCTAAATTTTTGAAGTCATTACTTGAAGGGTTGTACCTCTGAACCTCTTCCCTATCATTGTAATTAAGATTCTCTCTCTCTCTCTCTCTCTATATATATATATATATATATATATAAAACACAAAAAAGCAAAAGCCAAAGATAGCTTTTGGAGGCTTTTAGTTTTTTTTGGAAACCTTTATAAACCCCCTTAAGTGGGCTTCTTGCCACACATCTCTCAAGTTTTCAAGCTCTCAAGCTCTCAAGTTCCCTTGCACTTTCATTGTGCAAAGATCGAATTTTCTCTCCACGTACCCTCTTCACGATATCGACCCAAGAATCGGAGTTGGAGCCCCTTGTGGAACGCGAAGGCTTGCCAGCCTACGGAAGGTACCGATGCCGATCTTTTTGACGATTTTGTGTCAAAATAAGATTTCCAAGAGTTCAAAGTAGCTCTCTAGGCTTCTTCAACGGAACGTCAGGCATAAATCGCAGCCCAGATGCAAGCTTTGCAGAACTCCATCGCTCTCTTGACCACTACCCTCTCTACTTTTTCGGGTATGGATACGTTGGCTTCTGCTTTAGGCCCCAACATTACTCCGAAACCGTTCGGGGGCGAGCAAAAGCAGCGCACCAAGGAGATCATGGACACGTGGCTACATAAGTGGCAAGTTCACTTTCAGTTTCATCCATATGATGACGGAAAGAAGATACAGTTAGCAGCAGGTCTCCTGTCCGGCAAAGCTTTGCTCTGGTGGAAAGAACTAACCCTAAGCCAATGACTTGGGCACAATTCGAAGACGTCTTCAAGAAAGAATTCCTCAAGAAAGAGGATGATTATGATGTTGTTGCCCGGTTTTCAGCTTTGACCGTGACCTCGCAGCACCTCACTTATGAGGTCTACCTCCAGAAATTTCGTGACTTGCAGATGAAAGCTACAAAGATGGATCCCACTACTCTTTTGGGGTTCTTTGTAGCTGGTTTATCAGACTCGTACCGTTTACAGGTTAAAAATAACAAATGCACAACATTGGACGAAGCCATTCATTCAGCTTGTATCTATGATGATACAATGGTCTCTTCCAAGTCGAAACCCGTTATCGAGCAGGGGAACAAGCATAAACGAAAGTTCTCCGCACCCATGGCTAACACGACAGAAGGAGAGTCTTCGGACCAACCTTCGAAGAATTTAAGTTCGACACCAGCGAAGAAGAAACGACTCTTTAGGGCTTTAAGGCTCAAGAAAGAAGAACGTGTTTTATCTGCGAAGAAAAAGGACACATGCGTGACGAGTGCCCAAAGCAAAAGGGTACCAAGACAAACGCAGGACCCAAGCCAAAGGCAGCTAACCAGTTGTCTTTGACAGGTACATCAATCACTGTACTTTCTCGCCCTAGTACTTGTTCTGATTGTCTGTTCAATTCTAAAGTATTTGGCTTGCATGATCTTCTTCGAGTTTATGGAGAAGTGAATGGCCATAAGATTCACATTCTTCTAGACCGTGGTAGCTCACACAACTTTGTTAACTACAAACTTGTGCAGAAATTGAGTCTTGATACAACACCCAGTGATCAATAGTACATACCTATGAGGTACGCCTACCTGTGGGAAGGCAAGTTTGGGATCGAAAGGTGAAGATGCTTTCAATCCAGATTCAGGACTACAAAGACACTCTGGAATGCTATGTAATGCATCTAGAAAATGTAGACTTGTTATTAGGGATTGAGTGGTTTAAGACTCTTGAAGTCCAGATAGATTGGTCTAGTCATATTTTTTCTTTTCAGCATAAGGACACCAAGTATAGTATTTTAGGTGATTGTATACATCCCTCTCAGGGACCTCTTGTAAATACAATTGATTTTGGAAATATAATGGATTCTTCTTTGTTTACCGCTTTCCATTGTATATTGATTCCACTTTCTTCCTTTCTCATATCTTCCTTGGATGTAAATGAATTAAGTGTGTTTGAAAGCAAAGAATTACAGAAGATACTTGATTCGTTTCAAGACGTATTTCCTAAGGAACTGCCATCGGGTTTACCACTGAACGGGCAGTAGATTATCGTATTGACTTGATCCCTGGCGCTCATCCTGTCAGTATTCCACCTTACAGGATGAGCCAAGTTGAGGAAGATGAGTTGGCTAAACAACTCGAAGATTATTTAAGGATGGGCCAGATCCGTCCAAGTAAATCACCTTGGGGTGCACCTGTGTTGCTTAGAAGAAAGAAGGACAACACCTGGCGAATGTGTATAGATTACAAGAGATTGAACAAGCTGACCATTTAGAACCGTTATCCTCTCCCTAGATCAGATGACCTGATTGACCGGTTAGCAGGAGCGAAATATTTCACGAAGATAGATTTACGTACTGGCTATCACCAGATACGTATTCATGAAAGGCATGTCGAAAGAACCGCCTTTCGGACTAGGTATGGCCATTACGAGTTTCTCGTATTACCTTTTGGGTTAACCAATGCTCCAGCCACTTTCCAGCAAATGATGAACGATCTTTTTCGTCAACATTTGGGGAAATGTGTGGTGGTGTTCCTGGATGTTATTTTGATATATAGTCGTACTCTTGACGATCATATCAGACACCTCACGATTGTCTTATCTATTTTAAGACAGAATCGATTATATGCTAAGCTAAGTAAATGTGAGTTCTTTATGACCGACATCATTTACTTGGGACACAAGATCACTAGAGATGGATTGAGCATTGACTATGACCGAGTTCAGAAGGTTTTGGATTGGCCTATACCGCGAACAGTGAAACAACTTCGTTCTTTTCTCGGTTTTGTTGTTTTTCTTCGGAAATCAGTACGGGAGTACTCTCAGCTCACACTACCGATGACCGACTTATTGAAAGGTCGTGGACGTAAGTCAAATCAGCCTATCACTTGGAATAACGATTTGGATATGGCCTTCGGACTTTTGAAAGGAAGCACCTATCTTAGCATTACCCGATCCTAGTCGGCCTTATGTTCTTGAAACTGATGCCAGTGACTATGCTATCGGGGCTACTTTATTTCAAGATGGTAGACCGGTTGCTTTTGAAAGTAAAAAGCTAGACGATACTCAATCTCGTTGGCCAACCCTTGAGAAGGAGCTTTATGCTGTGATTCATGCTCTCAAGGTTTGGAGACATTATTTATATGGCTCCAAGTTTGTGGTATTGACTGATCATCAGTCAATCAAGTATGTGTGTGATGCGGATGATTTGAGAGGCAGGAAAGCTCGTTGGGCGGAGTTAATGCAAGATTTTGATTTTGAGATCGGTTATCGGAAAGGGTCTATGAATAGTATTGCAGATGCGCTTAGTCGAATTCGAGAGGTGAATACTTTGTTATTTACTGAGATTTCTACTGACTTATTTTTGTCATTGAGAGGGATTTGCAGAACTAATAGTTATTTTGGTCCATTTTGGCAGAAGATCCAGGCCGGGAGCTCATTGATTGACCAAGACTCGATGACTGAGTAGTCTACCATTCAGGCTGCAGGAGGCCAGTGGATGATTCGGAATGGTTTACTATTCCGTAATGACAAAATTTGTGTACCACAGATCTTGGACATTCGGTCCAAGATTCTTAAGGAGTGTCACGACGCCCCTTCTGCTGGGAGACCCTGGGGTACACAGGACACTATCGTTAGTGAAACACACTTTTTATTGGCCAAAGATGAAAGGGTATGTCGAAAATTATGTTCTCAAGTGTCAGACTTGTCAGGCAAATAAAGCTGAACGCTTTAGATAGGTTGGGTTGTTGCATCCTTTGCAAATCCCAGGTAATAAATGGGAAAGTATTTCCATGGATTTTATTACCGGATTGCCAAGAACACATCAAGGCCACGATTCTATTTGGGTTGTGGTAGATCGCTTGACAAAAATGGCTAGATTTTTACCGACCCGGAAGACTATTATAGCTACGCAATTAGCTCGGCAGTTTATCGAGCAATTGTTAAGACTGTACGTGTTATCGCAGGACATAGTCAGTGATAGGGACTCTAAGTTTACGAGTGATTTTTGGAAACTTGTTTTTGAGAAGTTGGAAACAACTTTGAATTTGAGTTTCTCAGATCATCCTCAATCTGATGGCCAGACTGAAAGAGTGAATCAGATTTTGGAGGATATCCTTCGAGCATATGTATCCAAAAGATAGAGTTCATGGGAGGATTATCTTCCTATGTTAGAATTTGCATATAATAGTACTAAGCATACGAGTACAGGGTTTAGTCCTTTTATGCTTATGTATGGTTTCAACCTAGATCACCTGTTACAGTAGGATTCTCAGGGCTTCAGCATGATGCAGCACGTAATTTTTTGCAAGATATGCAGGAAATGTTACAAGTTGCGAAGGAATCTATTAGAAGTGCTCAAGACCGAGACAGGTTTTATTCTAATAGAGATCATTCACCCAGAGAGTTCTCTGAAGGAACGATGGTGTATTTGCGAGTTCCGAAAGATTCCGAGATTTTACGGACAGGTCGATCTCCGAAATTATCCCCTAGATACTGCGGACCATTTCGTATTACACGACGGATTGGTTCAGTTGCATATGAATTGGATTTGCCTTCTCATGTGAAAGTTCATCCTGTATTTCATGTCAGTAGACTTAAGGAAGTACTGGGTGGAACAGATCAGTTAGTTACCCCTTAAGAAATCATAGATGTTGAGGACATGACATTTGTTCCGCACGAACCTGAAAAGATTCTTGGATTTCGTGAAAGAAGATTGCGTAATACGCTTATCACGGAATACAAGATCAAGTGGAAGGATCATGTAGAGGAGGATGCTACATGGGAGACATTGACTACTCTTCAGAGAGATTACCCTGGCTTTTTAGTGAGCTCAGGAGTGAGCTCTTAGAGGAAGGGGAGTATGTCATGTGCACAGTGTGTATCTACCGTGTGCTACACACACGCACGCAAGACTAGTTTCGAGGCTTGGGGAAGCTTGGAACTAGCCAGGCTGATTGACGAGCTGAGTTAGGGATAAACTAACGGGCGGGCACCCAAGTATGGACGCGGGCGCCCAAGTGTGGATGCCCGATGACCGGCCAAGAGCCTATAAAAGGGTGGCCAAGGTTAGTTATTGTGATATAGAGAGTCTCGCGAGTTTGTGAGAGCTCTATGGTCTTGGAGCGTGGATCTAGTGCAGACGTGCACCTGCTTTACGCAGCCGAGGCCGGCAGCAATCTCGAGGCCCGCGAGGGCAGCTTCGTGGCGGTATGGGACGTCGCGAGGAGGAGATTGGTCGGTATGTCAACCTAGTTAGCTCAGCTCGTGGCTCGGTGGGGACAGCCAAGACTGTGGGCTTGCCCACGGCTGTCATGGTTGGGAGGTGAGTCAGGCCTGCACCCCCCTTGCTTGTTTGTTTGTTCGTTTGTTTGCCGTAGGCTATTTAGGCAGCCAAGTAGCAGTCTGGCATCATATAAAAAGGCAAGCCATGTTTAGTCCCATAATTCATCGGATAAAATCAGAGATTATGAAGCAAAGTCAATGAAGCATGTGTGCATAGGCTCCATCCTTTGCATACCTACAGCCACTCTTGTGCTTTCAGCCCAAGGTAAAGAATCTCAATCTCTTTAGGAGTATTTAGCACACCAACCTGTCAGAATACGCAGCGGAGATGATGACCAGATCTGGGAACACAAGAGCAAAAACGCATGCAGAAAAAATACAGCACAAGAGAGAGAGAGATATAGGCGTGTAACTCTGCTCTGTATACACAAGAAGATCCCGGGTATGATACACTAGTGGCAAGGGGGCTGGGGGCCTATTTATATGCCCCCACATGAGCAGTCGGCCTGCTGAAAAAGGCTCCATGACTGCATCATCAGTCGGCCAGCAACATGCAGCCAGTCGGCCAGCACTGAGGGTCCACGACTGCATCAAGTACAGTCGGCCAGCTCCAGGACACACATCCTGATGTAGTCGGCCAGCAAATTGATCCTCCTCCCAACTCAGGGCTGCCTCCCAAGCCACAGAAAAAATGGGAAAAATAGGGGAAAAATGCGGGGAGTGAGGAAAAACGATAAAACACCTCATAAGGGCGGGCACACCCACAACAAAGGCCCTGGTGTATAAAACTAGACAGGAGATGACTTTTAATACCCCCTCTGAGCTCTTGGCTGTGAAACCAACCACAGGGAGCTGGGGTGCCGCTTGAGCAAATCCTGAGATAGCGACTTCGTGAAGAGGTCCACTGTACTGTCCTCCGTCGAACAGAACTCTAGCAAGATGTCATCAACAACGATCTGTTCACGAACAAATTGCCTCTAGATGACCATGGGTTCCTCCAGTGGAAGCCCAAACCTGCAATGCAACCTCTGCATCCTCACCACCTCATAAGCAGCATGACAAACAGCCCGGTACTCTGCCCCTGTTCTCGACAAGGCAAAAGATGACTGTCTACTACTGCTCTGTAAAACTGCTCCTGGGCCTGAAGTAGATTTCCTCGTGTCCGGATCTCCTCCCCAAACTGAGTCACTCCAACCGTGGAGTCGGACTCCATCCAACAATCCCCGTCCTGTGTACAAGAGTCCATGATCCTTCGCATGCCGCAGAAACCACAGGAAACGCAATCCTGAGTCATCTGCAACCATGAGCTCAACTGCCTCATCAGGAAGCTCCCGTCCAATCTGGTGTCCATCAACCAGATCAATGAACCATTCTGCTCCTGAGTCAAAAAGGCATCACACTGCTCACAAGGATCAACACCTGTTACGGTGCACAAACAAGTCCTGGAAACCTGATGAAGACCACTCAAGGCCTTCTGAAACCTGTCAACCACCCCCTCTGAATCCGGAACCACAAAGCCTGGAGTAACCACCTCCTTTTGCAAGTAATCAATTGCTACCTGCCTGGCTTTCCGAAAGCTCCTCGTGGAAAGAACATCCTCATCTACTGGAGGTTCTTTGTCCCGAATACTACGAGACATCAGAGCATAAGTGACCTGTTCAGTTTCCTCTGACTGTCGAACACAAGAACTACCAACATCACTACTGGAAAGTTCCTGCCAACTGCTGCCATCTATTGGCAAGCTATCCACCATCTGGTTTCGGAAAGCCCGCACCTGCAGCGTATCCACACTTAAGTGGCCATTACCAGACTGCCACTCATCACAAACCTGAGGACTTGGGAGAGAGAGTGCTGAAAGCTTGTAAACTCCATTCTCCACTCCGCCTTCCCAAATTACTTGGCCTGTTGCTTTGTCCCGGAGAGCAACAAAATGCTCATCAAACTCCACCCGTACGCCAGTCTTGCAAACCTGATGCACTGACAACAGATGAAAACCAAGTGACGGAACATACAACACCTGGGAGGAATGCTTCCTCTGCCATCGGGAACTATCTCCAGCATGCCCTCACTGTGAACTGGGATAGTGGAAGTAAGTACGTGACCAGAAAGCTTGCAGAGATCCTGTAAACCGGAACGGGAAGGAGTCATGTGCATGGAAGCACCACTATTGAGAATCCACTCCCGAGTATCCGTTGCGGAGAGTCCTCCCTGCCTGAGGAAAATGAAACATCGGTGTCCATCACCTCCAGGTGCACAAAAGCCGGAGTCTTCATCATTGCTGCTGAGGAATCTTCATCCTTCTCGGTCTTCCGCTTGGGACACTGCCTCCAGTAGTGGCCTTTCTTGCCACAATCATTACAGGTCCTCTCTGCCTTTAGTTTCTCGCGGTCAGAAACGGACTTCTTCTTAGAAGACTTCTCCGACGAAGCCTTCCCTTTGCCTGTGTTACGGCCTTTCGACCGTTGGCCAGTTAAGGCCTCCGAACCTCCAGCCTGAGGAGGGTTCGTGAATCGTTCCTCCTGGTCCAGGACCATGGGCACAAGCTCCTCCCACATGATGGTGCTGAGCCTGCCACTGGTAATCAATGACGAGTAAAATGCTGAGTACGAAGAGGGCAAGTGCAACAGCAACGTGATGGCCATGTCCTCTGAAGACATCTGCTTCTCTGCCTGAAGAACTTCTTGCTGAAGAGCCTGCAGCTTGTTAATATGCTCCCGCATCGTCAACGACTTTGCAGGGTTCATAACCCGCATCTGTACTTCCAAGGAAATCCTCTTCATGGGCGATACCCTGTTGTAAAGTGAGGCCAAATGCTGCCATATCCCTCTGGCCACCGTCATATGCTTTACATGGTTGATTACCTGTGGTGTGCAATTGAGAAAGATAAACGAACGGACCCTGGCGTTGACACGATCCCACATGTGTGTCTGAGCCTCCCGGTCCTTTCGGGTTGACGGTAACTCCCCTTCCTCAACTTCCGGCCGTGGAACCCCAACAATGACGAAATCAGCGAGGTCGTAAGACTCCAAAACAGATTCCATCATAACCTTCCATATGCCGTAGTTGCTTCCGTCCAACTGATGGTCCACCGGGAATGTGGGGATTGTCGGGATCTTCACATTCCTCTCGGCCATCTCAAACAGATGTGCCATTGCAGGGATGTACTCTGAAAAGGGTGGGTGGGTGGGAACAAAGAAGAACTAAAACCTGCAAGTGGCTATCCAGCAAATCAGCCGGCCTTCCTCTTGCTTCTCCTCTTCCCGAACAGTCCTGAACCAATCAGCCACACAACAGTCCCCCTCTTGCTCACACAAATCCCAAGAACTATCTAGAGCCTAGGGCTCTGATACCATGTCAGAATACGCAGCGGAGATGATGACCAGATCTGGGAACACAAGAGCAAAAACGCATGCAGAAAAAATACAGCACAAGAGAGAGAGAGATATAGGCGTGTAACTCTGCTCTGTATACACAAGAAGATCCCAGGTATGATACACTAGTGGCAAGGGGGCTGGGGGCCTATTTATATGCCCCCACATGAGTAGGCGCCGGAGCATAGCCTGAGGTAGAGACTTCGTGAAGTGGTCCGCCGCATTGTCCTCCGTTGAACAAAACTCTAGCAAGATGTCATCAGCAAAAAACTTCTCACGAACAAAGTGACTCTGGATGACCGTGGGTTTCTCCTGTGAAAACCAAATCTCACCAAGTTACCTCTGCAACCGCACCACCTCGCACGCAGCACAATAAGCAGCCCGGTACTCTGCATCTATAGATGACAAGGCAATAGTTGGCTGCCTCTTGCTGCTCCATGAAACAGCTTGTAGGTTCGCCCCTCCTCCACCTAAGGTTGGGTGGTGGAGAATAGTAGCCCATTTGTTGTGGGATGGAGAGAGAGACAAACCCCACCACCTTCTAATGCATGTGAAAAGTCTACGTGTGTGGCCAGCTCCCCACTTGCCCAAGTTCTTATGTGGGGTTAAAGGGTGCCCACAATAATGTATTCACATACTTCATAAAGTACATGTTGTCCAAGTCACCAGATGGACATTGATCCCCTTGATCCATGCAGTAATTTGTGTCACAGAGAGTTCCTGGGGTATGTTTGTGACTCTCGTCTATATTTATTATAGAAATTTGCATGGGGACCATGGGTATCGATGACCATACAAATTTCTTGGCGTAAGGACATTTTGTGGACTTGGCATGATTCCTATGTAGGTACAGAAATGAAATGAAATGATATATTAACGTCTTCAGAAGGCCAAAATGACCTATGAGACCAAAAAGGTTACAACAATTGGTGGATCTGATACAATGTCTGTGTAAGAAAACTAAAAAACAACTAAACAGCTAACTGAAACTGAAACAACTATGAGGAAAAGTACGGTACTAGGTTCATACCAGTGCCCAAATCCATGATTTCCTATGGTTCATACCAGTGCCCGAATCACCTTCTCATCGAACTACTTAAAAAGAGGATAAATCATGTAACTTGACATGGTGTTAATTTTGCTTTGCTCATGATAACTTTGATGTGTTTCACCATAACTATTTTAGTAAACCATGGTTTGAGGTTAATTAAAATAGGACTTGGCATGATTCCTATGTAGGTACAGAGAGGCTTATACCAGTGCCCAAATCCATGATTTCCTACGAGGTTCATACTAGTGCCCAAATCACCTTCTCATCGAACTACTTAAAAAGAGGATAATTCATGTAACTTGACATGGTGTTAATTTTGCTTTGCTCATGATAGCTTTGATGTGTTTCACCATAACTATTTTAGTAAACCATTGGTTGAGGTTAATTACAATAGCCTTTTAAGCTAGCACATTAAGTTGGCCCCTTAAATTGGACTCAATAATGTTTATTAGTTCACGCATGCAATGGCAACACATGTACTTGCAAGTTTCCTATGCTGCCATGACAAGAATACAAGTTTACGGATGCATCCAAGGGTAATAAGTGATCCACAGGTTATCAATTTATCCCCAAGTACAAGATGTGCACCTTAGTGCACCGGCAAAATGATTGCCCCCTTAGCAACTACAAGTCACAAGAGAGTGCCCAAGTGGTGCATGACTCTTGCGAGGGTGTGCCCGCAGAGTCCTGTTTGTCAAGAGAGCAATTGATTGATGGGAACCACCCCCAAGCACTGTATTTATGTAATTCATGTGGAATAAAACCCCTTGCTTGTATATAAAATAAAGTCAAGCCCTAAGCTTGCCTTAAAAGGGTGGTCGAGTATGAAAGGATTAAATCTTTCAAGCAATCTTATTGGCTAAAGTCATGACGGTCCAATCAATGGGCTTCTCATAAGCCAGTCATGTAAAGAAAGAGTTCTCCACTTCATTATGAAAGAGTGGAAACCTCATCCCTAAGGGCATTCTTAGCCACAGCTAGCTCCTAGCTTCAGCACTCAAGCTTAAGCCCTGTTTTATCCACTATATGGAGCTGATCAAGCCCCTTTCTTGCTCAAGCTTTAGGCTTGTTTCTACCCTGACCTTCAGCTGATTTGAACCCTAAATCAGGCCCCTTGCTCAAAATTTAGCCCTGTTTCTACCCTGATCTTGAGCTGATTTGAAACCCTAAATCAAGGCCCTTGCTTGCTTAAGCTTCAGCCCTGTTTTAATCCTAATTTTATAAGGGAGGTGCTGTTACAGGTGGGATATTGATTGCTTGACAAATCCAATTGCAAGGTTTGATGTTGCCTCAACCAAGGTGCCCAGAGCATTACTTGCAAGAGCCAAGCCTACTACACGTAAGGCTATGTGAAGAGGCCGCACGCTCATCATGACAAGACTGAAAATTATTTTCAGAAGAGGGGTCAAATCCAGCTGATGAGTAGCATTCGGGGTTTCTTCCAGGTCGCCACTCTAGTCCTCATGCAGGGTGTCAAAACGGTTTGTGTAAAAGAAGAGAGAACAGGAGGGGAGGGAGGAGGGAATATGCAGTAAAGACAATCCATGTAGAGGGGCAAGTAAGGCCATCTCCTGCTTATTACAAGAGACCATCCCCCTTGAAGCGGTCTTCCTGCCTGCAACTAACAAACAGGACACTACAGGTGCTGTTGCTATGGCTAAGGTTAAATTGGACAAAGCAGTTCCATTAATCTATCAAAAATGTTTTGTTCAAATGAAGGTTTACAGATTTACTGACCATGTTCAAAAAGAATTTAAAAACATTTCCAGTATTCCTTTCAGACCATGTGACCAGCTTCTTTATGTAGATGAACCTTCAAGACCAAGATATACCTGCATCAAGTAAGCGCAACCTTGCCGTGTCAAAGATGCTAATGGCTCACTCTTTGAATAATCTGAAATTCGTTGTCGAACAACTCCCCGCACCTGTAATTCATGATAATCATACCAGATTGAAGAAATGTAAAATGTACAAAGAAGACCTGTTGTGCTATTTGAAAGACTCACTACATGTCTCTGTCGAATGCACATACAAAGCTAGACAAAAACAGTTTAGGTGGAAAAGTACATACAAGAGACAACCGCTGCTCACAGTAAAGGGAATGGCAATCTGCAAGAATCTGTGCATATTCTGCCCTTGAACTCCTACTCTCAATCTCCTCCATCAATGGCTTGATCTGTGCAAAAAGAAGCTCAAAGTTTACCACCTTTGCTGCTGTTATGCAAACTTAAGAGTACTGAAAAAGGTGCCAATTTAGTGGAAGTTTTACCTCATTAGCTGCTGCTTTGAAGCGCACATAAAGAACTGATGTTTCTGCTGCCTCAGACAACGCTGCTTTCCCATGAACAGAAGCACTTTCTTTGATACCTGCTTGTACCTGTTTCAAGGAGAAAAGATTAATACACCTAAGTTCTTCTAGGATACATAGGTGAAATGCTCCTACCACACGGGTATAGTGAACAAACAAAATCCAGAAGGCAATAAGGTTTGCTAAATAGACTGCTAGATTCCTGCAGCTACAAATGTGCTCCCAGATCTGTTCTCAAATGACACTCCATGAAAGGAGAAGAGAGGCGTTCTAGCTCTTACCCCAGAAAAAAGGTCTCTATATATTCCTATAGGCTTCCCTTGACTAGTGGCACTATGAAAGATTTCATTGTCTTTGACTTTCGTATGATTCACCATTTTGCTAGACGTTAGAGATTTAAAAAGGGGTTCGCAATCAATATCCCCTGAAAGCTTTACGCACGCTTTAGTCCATTCATGATGATGTATGGACTTCAGCCTACAGCACCACTAGCGAGTAGGCTTACTACTACGCCCCAAAGGGATGAATATCAGTAATCTTTCCAAGCGCGCCAAGGAGGCTAGCCTGTAAAAGATCCCTGAGCTATCTGCGCGCAGGTTAGTAGTCATCTCCTGTCTGTACATTACACTAGGGCCTCTATTGTGGGTGTGCCCGCCCAGTTTTGTGTTTCCCCACTTTTCCTCACTCTCCATGTATTTTTTCCCATTTTCTTGGGTGTGGGAGGGCTGTCAGCTGATTCAGTAGCTAGCTGACTGGTTTGTTGATACCCAACTTGCTGTGCAGCCTTGGCTGACTACTGGATACCTGGCCGACCTGTTTTTTGCTGGTTGTGGGCTGCTGTTTCTGGTCGTGAGCACATATGCTGTTGTCGGCCTGTTTTGGGCTGGCCAACTAGCAGCCTGGGGCCATATAAAATGGCCCCTTGCGCCCCCACACTTTCCATTGGGTATTGTACCGGATCTATTGTATATAGCGCAGAGTTCTTACAGCCAGTCTCTCTCTCTTCTGCGTTTTCTCTTCCACACACAGTTCAGCGTTTTCTCCTGCTGGTGGTTCTCTTGCATTTGCTCATCTTCATGTTGGTGTCTTGCTACGTTGTGCTCTCAACAGTTTGTCTCATATCCGCTGCGTATTCCGACTGAAGAAAGCTACAAGAAATCTCTGGTAGGGTCTGTCTAGGAAAAATACCAGAAGCCTGGAGCCTTTGGCTGTTTGGAGTGTCTTTTGATTACTCTAGAAAGCACTTGAGGCTAGATGTCCAAAATTCCTTTTCGGGAGGCAATTGTTGGTTTGTATAAGGAGGGGGTGGTCCCATCTTCGGCCACCATTGCTATGTTGATGGTCTTGAGATCTCTTTTGGCACATTCTAGTGCCTTGTTCATGGTGATGGATTTTTTAATTGCGGGTAAAGTCTTGTGGCTCATTGAAGTGATTACAGATATCCAACCTTGTGAAGACCACTATCATGTTGAATGAGGGCACACAGACTTTTCTAATGCAATATTTTTCACTTATGGAAAACCTAATACCATGAGACATGTTATAAGATTTTGGCTGCTGAGGGGCAACCATCAGGTGAAAAGTGCATCTTTATTCCAAGATGAGCAGCCTTAGTCCATGCTGGAGATGTGTGCAACCGGAGGTTGTCCATCCCACATATAAACTTGGTAAGTTTTGCGCCTACTGAGATGGAGATTAGTTGAACAAGGAGAATCTTCTCTGTCCTCTAACCTAAGATTCCCAAGACACAAAGGCAATTTGTCACGTGCACGCCTGTGCCATGGCTAATCCTCGCCATGAACAGCATTAGTCTCTGATTAAGTTAGCATTTAGCATTAGTAGCATCGTCTTCATTAGCATCAGTAGCATCAGCATGAGCAGTACCATCATCATCATTAGCCATAGCATCAACATCAACATCATCAACCACATTAAGGAGGGCATGGAGATCCAGTCGGCACGCCAGTAGTGGGGCATGCCAAGAAGTAAGCGCAGCATTAAAGGAAGATTTGTCATGAATATTGTGTCCAGCCATCTGGCTGACAGCAGGGCAGTAAGCCGACCAGCACCTCAGCATTCATATATAAGCATCAAGGCATAAATCAGTCCAAGTTAAGTTCATTCATCAGTCAAGCATTCTTATAAGTTAGTAGAGCATATGTAGGGCCAGAGGTCAACCCCTTTGGGACTGACCAAGGGCCTCAGCCATGTACATTCATTAAGCCACCTTTTTGCTCTGATACCAATGTTGCATGCGCAGAAGCCTTGATGTACTGATCCACAGCCCTAAGCTTGATTAAGAACAAGATACCGACTTAAACATGATTAAGATAGAGGAGAGAGAGAGAGAGAGAGAGAGAGAGAGAGATTGGTGTCAAGGGTTTTCTTGTGTTTAATATTGTACAAAAAGGTGGCTTAATGAATGTACATGGCTGAGGCCCTTCGTCAGCCCCAAAGGGCTTGATCTCTGGCCCTACATATGCTCTACTGACTAATGAGAATGCTTGACTGATGAATGAACTTGACTTGGACTGATTTATGCCTTGATGCTTATATATGAATGTTGAGGTGTTGGTCGGCCCACTGCCCTGCTCTTGGCCAAATGGCTGGACACAATATTTCATGAGTCATGACAAATCTTCCTTTATGCTACGCTTAGGCACTGATGACATTAGTGGGGATGTCGTAGTATCTAGTCCATACCATGCATAATGGAGTTGATAGTTATATAGTCTTGTGGGTTGACTACCATGAGTATATAACATGCACGTTCCTAAAAGGTGAATTTGGGCATGTTCCTAGATTCATCTAGGTATATATATATATGCCTACTTTTTGGCATGCCCCACTGCTAGCTGACTTGGA
Organism: Cibotium barometz; assembly: GCF_041138505.1. Taxonomy (NCBI): domain Eukaryota; kingdom Viridiplantae; phylum Streptophyta; class Polypodiopsida; order Cyatheales; family Cibotiaceae; genus Cibotium; species Cibotium barometz. The sequence continues at coordinate 20,747,965 of NC_141077.1, forward strand.
CATTGCTGGCTGCCTGGATGCTCCTACTACTAGTCGACTCCTGTATGGAGGCTGCCGACTGGATCTCCAGGCCCTCATTAATGCGGTTGATGATGTTGATGATATGGCTGATGATGATGATGGTATTGCTGATGCTGATGCTATTGATGGTAATGAAGATAATGCTACTGATGCTAAATGCTGACTTAATTAGGGATTAATGTGGTTCATGCCGAGGATTAGCCATGGCACGGGTGTGCACGTGACACAATTGATGGCTGCAGCTGGGGTCCAAATTTGGTGGTGCTATTTGACCTTCTGGAAGACTGCATTAACTTCTAAGTGGAAAGGATCCCCAAGTTATGATGATAATCTTGTGTGGTACCTAGTACTTGCTCCTGAATCACTCTTTGTACACAGCAGTTGGCTGCACCCAAGATATGAAGAATACCCTCTTTGTTCATGGTTCTTAAGATGAGCTTGAGCCTGAAAGCATTTTCACTAATGTAGGGCAAGAGAGAATTAACCCTTGCCAAGCTGTCCTGCTGCATATCATGATCATGATGAATTGAGGAATGGAGAAAGCGTAAATAATCACCTTTTTGTTAGTCACCTTTCTTGGAGATCTTTCTATGTGAGCCTTTCAAAGACATGTGAAAGATCAAGCATCTTTTTTAGAACCTTAATCAGAAAGTTAAGGCGATTCTTTCTATTGCTTTATATAACATAAAAACTTTATTTGGTTGCTTTTCAGGTTTGCCAATTAGAGCATCAACTTTTTGATCACTTCTTCTCATCGTCGTCATCAGATATTTCAAACTTGGCTCCACTTGTGGATCCATTGTCAGTACTTCTTGGTCTCCCATAAAAATGTTAGATTTGATTTCTTTGTGACAGCGGTCTGGCTTATTATGTCCAGGTTAGCTTACTTTTCAGACTTAAGAGGATGATGACAGGTGCATAGCTTTGTATGATATATTGCGTCCAAAGCTCATCCATGAAGCAGATCTAGAACTACTGTGTGAGCTCGTGGATATTCTCAAAGGGGAAGTGCTAGAGGAGGAGCTTGGTAGACGGGGAGAGTCTGTAGCTGGTTTAAAGCCAACAATCATCCGCATCTTAGCTGATGTGCAAGAAAGACTCACTTTTCGTGCTCAAACACATATGCGTGATGAGGTAATTCTTTTTGAAATTTATTTAGCATAATTGAACTTCTACATGTTTTATTTGCACCGCAGTAAACTGCAACTGGGAGGTATTTGAAGACCATGAAGGCCAGGCTGCTAGAGATTGTTTACCTATCAAACAACAAACTTATGGTTTCCATGGTTCCCACCCCCTACTCTCCACCTCACGGGCACATAACATATATTGGGAGCTTTTGAGAATATATAGGCCAGGCTGCTGAATAATTGTCTACCTACAAACCATAAAGTTATGGTTTTTACCCACTTCTCTCACCTACATGGGCACATAACATATACCTTTTTCATGGTTCCCACCCCCTACTCTCCACCTACACGGGCACATAACATATATTGGGAGCTTTTGAGAATATATAGGCCAGGCTGCTGAATAATTGTCTACCTACAAACCATAAAGTTATGGTTTTTACCCACTTCTCTCACCTACATGGGCACATAACATATACCTTTTTCATGGTTCCCACCCCCTACTCTCCACCTACACGGGCACATAACATATATTGGGAGCTTTTGAGAATATATAGGCCAGGCTGCTGAATAATTGTCTACTTACAAACCATAAAGTTATGGTTTTTACCCACTTCTCTCACCTACATGGGCACATAACATATACCTTTTTGATGGGAAGATGTCTTCATGAAGCAGTTAGCATAAGTTTTAAAGCATCTCAGGAAGCAACACATGGCCTCTAGAGCTATTCTTGTCAGCCAAGGTATGGTGCCCTGCCTCGTGTTTCAAGAGCATGCATTGGACTACTAAAGAGGCGCATTCGCCACTCCACTTGGACAAGGAATGATGGCATGAAAGCAACACTGTGTACAACGTTTCTGGCCTGCACATTAGCGTGGTTTTGGCATCATTTATTTCCACATACAATACAAAAGCTTGGAGGAGCAGTTGGGTACACACTTGGACAGAAATAGCAGCTGAAAGACCCAAATCCACATTCTTCTAGGATGATGAGACTTGGCAGTGAAGCAGGGTTGTACATGAACCTCTGAAATAAACGTTAAGTACAGGTATTGAACAACTTTTGAATGTTGTCAGAGGTTTTTATGCCTCCATAGGTGGAAGAAAACTGTAACTTTTTAAGGAGTCTAGAAGCTGTGTAAAGGTGGAATTTAGCAACTTGAAAGCGCGAATTTGGTACCTAGAGTGGATGGAATTATTAAAGTAAGGCACGTTTTGAAAGCCAAGTGGGATTAGAAACTTGTTCGGAACAACCATGTGGTGGAATTGTTTCTAAATAACCGACCACCCATTCAGAGGATAATGATACCAATTACAAGCCTAAAGGAAATTTTTATTGCATTGGTCTAGTTGTCACAGCAGAGCCCAAAGTGGCACTGCTGTTGGTTTCTTCACAAGCTGAGAGGATCTTCTTGCACAATCTGTCAAATGGAGCAAGGGCCTCATGAATGGGTGGATGTTTTCTCGCAGTGTACCTTAGCATGCAATCGATCTTTTTTGGAAATATTATGGTCATCTGTTTGGAAGGATATTATTAGAGGCTTTGAAGGCCACCACATCTAGATATCATTCAGCATACATTTGATGTGGCATTTTTTTTTCCCTGAGAAAAGATCCTTTCATTAGTTATATAAAAACGCCCGTAGGGCTACAAAAGATCTCTCCTGCTCATAAGAGAAACAGAGCAGTGAATACAGCAAAGCAGCCTAGGAGACTCTCCCTAGGTGCTGCAAAATACAAGCATCAGTACAAAGGACTGAGGGGCTAAATCATACAATAGGGGGGGAGAAAAGCCAAACAGGAGGCCTGTAATGCCAACGGGGGGATCCCGTGTGTAAGGTGTAGAAGGGGCCTCTGCGCCAGTTGGTGTGAAAAGCCTGGCGCCGCAAGATCGCCTCATCCGAGTCGCCCCGGATGCGGTCATACTGTCCTCGCAGGGTGCTGATCAACTCCTGCCAAATCCCCCGTATAGTCTCTGCTGGTGGCTCCAGTCTCCCCTCGAAGGCCGTGAAACACCGGGCCCTCCAGGTGAACCAGATGGTGAGGCTGCTGAGGAGCTCCCATCGTAAATCCCTCTCTTGTGTCCAGCTGGCGGACGAGAAATCCGGTGCCGGAACCAGGCGAGGCTGGCCCCTAATGAATCTGATGGCATGACTGTCCTGCTCCATCTCATAGCCCATAGCAGGCCCTGACGAAGTCGACCAAGCAGCGGCACCCCACGTAAACATACCCTGTGGAGAGAGGGGGGCCAGAATACGCAGCATCCGCAGCCAAATCTGCTGCGCCTGAGGGCAATCCCAAAGGCAATGTCTCTGTGTCTCCATAGGGTGGCCGCATCGGACGCAGGCCGCCGTGGAAGACCGTTGTAAACAAGCTAGGTGCCAACTGCTGAGCCGTTGTGGGCGACCAGCCACACTGGAAAGTTGAGATCCTGCGGGCCTATCGACTAGCCCAGAGCCGAGCCCAAAAATCCTCCAGGAACTCCTGTGAGAGTCCCTGTAGCCGCCAATGCCCCGCTGCAGCTGGAGAGACCATCCTCCTCGCCGTCAAAATATGCCGCCCCAGCCGAACAGTATACTAGAAAAAGGTGATGTCTGTGGCCTCAAGGGATGCATAAGGATCATGCCACTCGTACTCCCCACGGTCCCACTGTAGCCGGGCCAAGGGGCGCGCTGCATATGCCCATATGCGCCAATCCGGGGCACATCAGCAGGGTCGGGGTCAATATGTCACTTCCGAGAAGCGGCGGCCACAATCCGATCCTCTGAAAGGTGCACTCTGCAACCAAAGGCGACTCCACCTCCACTCTCTGAAGTCTGCCCTCATCCTGAATCTCATAGTAGAGGCATCTGCCATCCTCAGTGCAAGCTCTGACAGCAATCAGGATCTCCAACTGTGTAAAGGCTCCCATCCACCGTGGGGCCACTGGCTCGAAAGGCGTGAACCACTCCTCTGTGAGTGTCTCTTGAATATCATCCCTCATAATCAACCCCCCTCTGAAGTGACTCAGCCTCTCCACCTGGATCTCCTCTGGGAGACTGCAGAAGGCCTGCCAGTCTCCAAAACTACGTGTTGGGAGATGAGCGGCTGTCTGGCCCGCTCCTCAACACAAGGAGGAGGTCGCTGAGAGAGCCCCGGTCTCACAGCTCCCATGCTCTCAGGATGCTCAAAGCAAATATGTCCTCCCATCCTCTACTGAGGCCTGTCCTCCTCATCTCTATGAAGATCCAGCGAATCTCTGGTGTCCAAGTGCCCCCTGCTGGGTGAGCCCGAGCCTGCAGCCGCTGCAAGAGAAGCGCTTTCCAAGGCTCAGCGCCTGGAAGCAGCCCTCGAACAATAAGCTTCCCCAATAAGGCTCTACTCTGATCGACTGGATCTATAATGCCCAAGCCTCCCTGAGCCAGCGGAAGTGTAATAACTGCCCATGCAACCTTTGCCCGGGCTGGCTGACGTCCCGCCCAGACCAAAGAAAGTTCCTGATCAGCCTCTGTACCTGGCTGATGCAAGTAATGTACCACATGGTCGCTAACAGCACCTGATTTGCCACCACCACCCTCCCAGCCAAGGATAGTCGAGCTGTACTCCAATACAAAAGCTTCTTCCGAATGCTCAGAAGAAGCGGGGCAATCTGCTGCTCAGGTGACAAATCTAGTCCAATCTGGCATCCCAAATACTGCACTGCTGTGCCAGGAGGAATCCATCTAAAACCGGGGTCCGGGCTCCATGCCGGAGTGGGAGCACTACTGATCCAAAAGGCAACTGTCTTGCGCCAATTGATCAATGCGCTCGAAGCTGCACTAAAAACCTGGAGCGACTGCTCTGCCTGAAGAAGATTGGCCTCTTGGCCATGCAAAAATAAGCCCGTGTCGTCTGCAAACTCAGCATCGAGCAGGTCCTCCCCCCGGACTGGGAGCTGGAGTCCTCTCAAACCAACCTCCTCTGCCGTCAAATACATGCTCATAGCCTCCGCAAAGAAGAGAAAAAGAAAAGGGGCGAGGGGACACCCCTGACGGACTGATCTGTTCAGTTCAAAACTCGGCCTCCGTCCTCCTGCAATCAACACCTGGCTACGAGCTGTGGAATACAGAGCCGCCACCCCTCTGATCCATCCTGGCTCAAAGCCCAGGCGAAGCATAGTGCCCTCTAAGAAACCCCAATCAACTCTGTCGTATGCCTTCTCAAAATCGAGAAGCATCACGACCAAGTCCTCGCCAAGAAATCTAGCTCGGGCCGTCGCCTCCCAGAAAGTAAAGATGTTGTCAAGGATACTGCGCTCCTTGACGAATCCTGTCTGGGTAGCATGAATCAACTCCCCCAGGAAGGGTTGGATCCTCAAACTCAAGGCCTTTGCTAAGACCTTGTAGACAGTATTGAGGATCGTAATAGGCCTCCAATGCCGAATATCATCTGATACTCCCTCCCCCTTGGGGATAAGAAAGATCAAGCCCTCTGAAAAGCTCTCTGGCATCGCCCCAGTGTCCAAAACATACTGAAAGCCCCTGCGGAGGCCTGGCCCCAAAAGGTCCCAATAGCGCATAAAAAAGGCCGGCGTCAGTCCGTCCTCCCCTGGGCAACTATGTCGCGGCAGGACCCTCAAGGCCTCGGCAAGCTCAATCTCTGAAAGAGGCGCACCAAGAACTGTACGCATACGATCTGTGACCCTCCTCTGCACATGGGCCCACACAGTCTGTCTGCAAGCATCTCGATCCTCAGTGGCTGGACTGAAAGCAGGTCTCTATAGAATGCAGTGGCAATGGCTCTGATCTCCCCAGGCTCAGTAGCTACCGATCCATCCGGTCTACCAAGCTGATGGACTCCTGCTCGAGCATGGCGGGGTCCAGTGATCTCAAAAAACTCCCCAGTCACTCTATCACCAAGCTGCGTCCACTGAGAGGCCTGACGACGATAGTAAAACTCATGTCTCTGCTCCTCTGCCTCTCTAACCTCCTGGCGTGCCTGGCTCAGCTGTGACGCCACCCACTCACATGCAGGCTGTTGCTCCTGAAGGCGCTGTAGCGAAGCAAGGCTGCGTCTCAGCCGATGCTCCCGCTCGCGAATCTCTCCCAGCCGTGTCAAAGCTGCAGCGTGAGCTAAGCTCGATGAGTCCCTGGGCACACTGGCCTGCTGCATCCTGGTCAGAGCACTGACTATCATGCCAGATCCTCTCAATGTTCTCAGCGAGACTGGGATCTATAAGTACCCTCTTTGGGATCCTCAACTGCAAGCTGGGCTCCCGTGTCCTCTCCTCCAATGTAAAGATAACTGGCGCATGATCTGAAAATGAGGTGCCAGTGAGAATGCCGACGGAGCCCCCTCGCTCCCCTAACCAGTCGCCCACATAAAAGCGATCAATCCGTGATAGATTAGTCCCTCCCTGCCAGCGATCCGACCGAGAGAAACTAAGACTGTCCTGAGAGCGGGAGAAGGCCCCATGCTGCCATGCATCAGTGATCCTCAGTGACATGCAAAACCGGTCCCAAGCTGCAAGCTCCGTGCCGTGCACTGTAACATGACTGCCTCCCACCCTATCGGCCGGGTCCTCAAGCATGTTGAAGTCTCCCCCGACACACCAATGTGCGGCCTCTGGCAATGCATCCGTAACCTGGGTCCAGAACTCTGCTCTGGCACTAGCATGATTGGGCGCATAGACGTTGAGCACGCCCAATAGCTCATCATGCATCCTCAAAATGACATACTGTGCTCTACCAGGCACAATGATCCCTCGATCCACAATGGCCTGCCGCCATACATCTGCAATGACCATGCATACTCCTCCCTGTCCACCCAAAGGACCAAACCCTGCAGACCAAAAGGTGTCCCATCTACCAGGCATCACCGAACCATATCTCCGGACCATGCTCTCACCCAAGTGGTGCTCCTGCATAATCAAAATATCAATGCTGCCACCAACCAGGCATCTTTGAAGCTCCTGCCTCAAGCAACCATGATAGCGTATAAAATGTGCTCCGTGAAGGCCCTGTACATTCCATGCGATGATCCTCATGGATGACCTGCTAAGGTGGATGCTGTCTCAGCCGTACGGCGGGCCTTCGCAAGCGGCTTGGATGGAGAGTAGTCCCCATCCGAGCGGCTGCGAATCTGCCCACCCGGTGTACTGCAAGAATCACGGATCTGGCGCCAGTGGCTGTGGCCCATGGCGACTGCCTCCCGCTCTGACAGAGCAACCTCATGTATACATACATATCCAGGGTCGCGTGCTAAGTCTGCCACTATGCGAACGACCAAATGACGAATCCCTGAGGCATCCACACTCCCGGGATCCAAGAAAAAATGAGCCAACTCCCATAGTTGGCCTATCACATCTGTCACCTCCAAATCGCTCACATGATGAGAAAACTCAACTGCCTGAGTCTTCAAAGTGCTAAGAGCGAGCTCTAGAGTCCACTCCCAGTCGCAAGGGCCACATAGAGGGAACGAGAAGGCCACCGCTGAATCAAGTGCCTCCTCCCCGCGGGCCGGAGGTATCACTACATGAACTCGGATGGGTGCTGGCTCATGGGGGCCCTCTGCTCCAAAAAGCCGTGTGAAGGCGTAATCAAAAGCCTCCGAGCGCTGTCTAATGCCGAGGCGACTCAGCCGACTGCGGATAGATGATATCCGTGAAGCCCGAATCGGCATGGTAGGTCTCCTCTGTGGTGCTCGAGCGAGGTCGGTGCTCAGCGCCCTCCGGACTGCAGGTGAGCGCCAGGGGACTGCCAGGGCCTCCTGGGAAGGTGAGGCGGGCGGGGGGGGGAGGAGGGGGGGGCGAGGGGGGTGGAGAGGGAGCCGCTGCCGAAACCGGAGCGGAGATGGGAGGAGGCGAAGGTGGAAGCGAGGAGGTGGGAGGGGACGAGGGTGGGGGGGGGTGAAGGAGGGGGTGCTGGCATCTCCTGGTCCTTAGTCGTCGCCGCAGGGGTCTCCTCTTGGGAGGGGAGCAAAACTGTTCCTCACGGGAACCCAGTGAGGCTGAGACTGTGGCTGTTGCTGCAGCGGTCTCTGGGCATGCTGCTGTGGCTGTCTCCCTCGACGGCGCCCCTGTCCAGGTTGCCACTCCGAGGTCTCTGTGGCCAGAGCACGTGTCCCGGAGGCAGCCTGCCGAGCCGCATCTGTGGGCGGGCCATCAGGGGCCTGCTGCTGTGGTGAGGGTCGGGGTCTCCTGCGAGGGCAGGCCTTGGCCAGATGACCGACCTGCCTGCAAATGAAGCACTAGTTCGGGAGCCCCGAGAACTCCACTCTCTGATCAATCCATCCCCCCCTATCCTAGGTAGCTGAATGACCTTAGGAAGGGAGGAGATGTCAGACACCAAAACTCTGACCGACGGTAGCCCAGCTGCTCTGGCCACCACTGAAGCTGCTGTGGGGCCAGTCTCTAGTACCGAGCCCACCAATGCTCCTAGCCTAGAGAGGAGCGGAAGATACTCCCGGCGGAGTCCAGGGAAGCAAACTGTAACATGGAGAAGGCGCTCTCCTGCTCAGCCGCTGCTGGGTCAAAGCCATGCTGCCAAGGTCTGAAGAAAGCCCGAGCACCCCTGATGTCAAGGGGACTCATGGCAAGGACCTTGGCCACGCTCTGGGCGGTCTCGAACTCGATCTGGTAATGTCCACGGCCCAGTAGCTGTACGTCCAGGATCTTGCCCACATCTACAAGAAGGCGGGCCTGGAGAAGATCCCGGATCTCCCCTCTGCTGGGGCGAGTGCCGACTATACGGCAGATGGTGGAATGTGCCTGAAGGCGTTCCACCTCTGCGGCGAGGCTCGCTTCCTCTTCCGGCGAAAGAGAAAGCCTGATGGGGGTGTCCTCAGGGGCGGGCGAGGGGGCTGCGAACGAGTCCCTCTGAGGTGGGGCGGGAGGAACCTCCATCAGAGTCTGAAGCTGTGTCGAAGGCGGAGCGGAGACGGAGAACCTGCACGAACCGAGCTGCACACAAAGGAGGGGGAAGGCGAAAAGTAAAAAGGTAAAAAAAAACCTTGGGGGCGGAGAAAAACAGAAAGAAGAGGAGGGGGGGGGTAGAGGCGGCGAAGACGGATCCGGGGGGGGCGGAAGCAGCACGAAAAGGCGAGAGAGGGGGAAGCAAGAGCTGGCGAAAAGGAGGGGGGGGGGGGGGGCGCGAGGCGCTGAAGAGGAGGGGGGTGGGCGCGACGGCGAAGAGCTACGGGAGGGGGGGGGGGGCGAAGGCGAAGAGCAGTGGAGGGGGGGGCGCTTCAGCGCAGGCAAGCCAGGCGAAGGGGGGGGGCGGCGCAAACCTGAGGGCAGGCGGAGGGGGGAAAGCGCGATGGCGGGCAGGGAGAGGGGAGTGCAGACAGAAGCGCGAGCAGGGGGGGAGCGCGGAGCTTCAGCGAGCGAGATTATATTTGATGTGGCATTTAAGTTCTTTATCTGAAAGAAAAAAAATAGGTTGTTCTCAATAAATTGCACATGCTCAATGCAAACAGAAGTGCTAAATCGCTTTGTTTGAGCCAATAATTGATTCTCAAGTTATATTCATCTGATTTTTTTTGTTGATTTACAGGTTGCAAACTACTTACCATCTTCTGAAGACCTCGACTACCCAGCAAAACTTGAGCGGGAGGCATCCTTGGTTGCGGACATTGAGGCAATGCTTTCGGGAACTACCCTGAACAATCAAACAGGGTGTCAATTTGTAGTTGTCAAAAGATGGTGCATGAAAAATGAATGGATTTTAGAGAACCTTTCTATTTATACTTAATAGAAGTCTCTTGTCTGCAAAAATAAATAATGCTTCAAAAACATTATATTGAAAGGTAATAATTTGTACAGGGAGAGGAAGGAAGGGATGCCTACCAGAATTGGTATCCACCTCTTGAGAAAACTCTATCATGTCTATCGAAGCTGTATCGATGCTTGGAACCTACAATCTTTACGGGCCTTGCTCAGGTACTTTCCAGCAGAAAAAACACAACTTTTTCCATCAGGCTGTCTTGATATACTTAAATTAAGCAATGGTATGTTGCCTCAGGATTCAATTGGAGTTTGCTCACTGTCAATACAGGTTAGCTCATTAAGTGCTTGAGTTTTATGGGTTTTTAAGTCCCCAGATTGGGTCTTATAGAATTATATTATCGGAAGTGTGGTTCCATGAGCTGATGAATTTAATTTTCAGCGGGCCAGCAAATTAATCTCAAAGCAATCTTCTCAAATGGATGGGCAGCTGTTCCTCATTAAGCATCTCCTTATACTGCGTGAGCAGGTAGGCATTGTGCTGTATAAAAGCTGCCAGTAAGATCATTTTTGTGCTGCTCTGCTTATCAAAAGTTGAACTTACTGATGATAATCATTTGCAATTATTACATGGATTTCCTCCTCACAATTTTCTTGATTGATTTTGGTAGATAGCACCATTTGATATCGACTTTGCAGTCACTTACAAGGAATTGGACTTTGCGCATTTGCTGGTAAAAGCAAAATTTGATAAACAGTTGTAGCTATAGAAAGCCTCACCAGGTGGACTTGCAAAGTAGATAAGGCCTCTTACACATATACCCTTCTGTAAGAGGGTCTGATGAAGGGTGGCTCATGGATGGGCAATCAAGCCTGCTGCCCTGTCTGAGTTTCATGGGCTGTTATGGAAAGGGTCTAGATGCAAGGTTTTGCAATATATTATGAAGCTGTTAGAATCCGTAGATTCACTCTCATACTGTGAGGATTTGATGTTCTTCTTTACTTTGTTTCAGGACCATCTGAGACGAATATTTCGGGGACAAGCATCGTTCTTTGATTTTGCTAGCCGATCGACCTTTGCTCGTGCCTTTTCGCCTCGTGTAACAGAAAGCCAGCTGGATGCAAAAAAGGTGTGCACTAGAGAAATTTTTTTTTCCCAAGAAAGAGATCCTTATATTAGTTACTGAACAAAACAGCCGTAATGGCTAAGTAGAAGCTCAGCTCCATAGAGGGGAGTGAGAATCAAGAAAACTTTAAAATGTGGGGAAGGATGCTCTTATCCCCCGGCTGGCCGATCTGGGAGGAGAAGGTTATCTCATACAAGAGGGAGGGGCGGGGGGGCGGGGGGGGGGTTGGGGGTTGGGGTAGCCACACAGGTGGTCTATAGTGCCAAGTGGGCTCACCACCACTGTGAATGAGAAAGGGACCATGACGCCAAATCCTCATGAAGGCCTCGCGGCGCCTCCGCATACGGTCGGAGCCACCCTAAAGCTTCCCACGGGGGTATGAATGATATCAAGCCAGATGCTCCGGATGGACTCGGCTGGCGGGGTGAGGGTGCCCTCAATGGCCTTGCTACAGCGAGCTCTCTAAATGTGCCACGCAGCAATACTATTGCAAATCTCCCATCTCTGGTGGCTCGAACCGGGAGTCCAATGATTAGTGGATGGAGTTGGAACTGGCACTGCAGAAATACAGAGATGAGAGACTTGCAGGGAAAGTCCCCCACCCTCCTCATATGCCATGGCGGCCTCGGCCTGAGTGCCCCAAGCAACTGTGCCCCAAGTAACTGTGTGGGAGGGGGCCCGGTCCATAGTGAAAATGCAAAGAATCCATTGCCGAACTTGTTGAGCCTTTGGGTAATCCCAGAGGCAATGATGCTGGGGCTCTTGGAGATGGCCACACCTCAAACAGACTGTTGGCCTACCTCCTATGGCCAGCCAAGTGCCAACTGTCCAGCTCCGATGTGCCAGCTGCCACAAAAAGAGAGTGATCTTTCACAACCGAAAACTGTCCCACAGCCTCTTCTAGAAATCTAAGAGAAACTGAGGGGGGAGGCCTTCAGACTGCCAGTGCCCTCAATCTCTGGCATCTGAATCCTGCAGTCCACTAGCCATGCAGAGTAAGCAAAGAAAGGGGTGCCGTTCCTCTGTTCCTCTGGAGTTTAACCACATTGTCATTTTCCTGCAATAGATTCTATCCTAATACTCAACACTTGAGGTAGGACTTCCCCGGATCTCGGAGATCTAAAATATGTCTTCAATCTGTAACCATTCACTTTTCCTGCATACATGGAACCATCAAGATTTCTTACAGTGAAGGTTCATGGGGCTATTTCCTCTTCTACTACACATGGCCCAATCCACCTCAGTTTAAGCTTCCCCAGGTGCTTGCCCATCCTAGAATTGAACACCAAAACATTGTCTTCTTTTTTGAACAGATTATTCTTGCCATGCCTATCTACCCAGGCCTTTTTCCTTCGTTATATTGCTTCAACCAGGTAGGTTCTCTCCTGCCTTGCCTCGTCTAGCTCGAGCAAATCCTGTATTCTGTGTGCCCTGAACTCCACCATGAGGAGCTTCTCTTGAAAAGCTATTCTCAAGCTAGGTACAATAAATTCCATGGGCACTATTGCCTCTAACCCATAGGCCATCTTAAAGGGTGTCATGCTTGTAGTAACCTTGTAAGATGCCCTGAAATCCTAGAGGGCACTATCCAATTTCCTGTCCTAGTCCTTTTTGTTGCCTTCCACTATCTTTTTGAGTATTTTGATCAATGTCTTATTTGTGGATTCTGCTTGTCCGTTGCATTGTGGGTGGTACATTGTGGACTTCTTATGTATGATCAAGTGTCTAGTGGTGAGCTCCTTAATGACTTCATTCATGAAGTGTGTGCCTTGGTCACTCACCAACTCAATGGGACATCTAAACTTAGTCATGATGTTTTTGTACAGGAACTTTGCCAGCTCCCCCGATTGTGGATTTTGCTTGTCCGTTGCATTGTGAGTGGTACATTGTGGACTTCTTATGTATGATCAAGTGTCTAGTGGTGGTGAGCGTCGCCAGGGAGACAACAAGAAGTAGGGAAATAGAGAAAATGTATGCGCATGTTTGTGTGGGTGTGTGGGTAGGAGTATATGCGTCTATGTGTGTACGTGTGCCTGCTTGAATGTATGTGCATGTGTACTCCATAGAGAGAGAGAGGGATAACATTAGATAGAGAGGAGGAGATTTCATGTGTGTATGTATGCTTGCCTGCGTGATTTTGTGTGTGTGTGTGTTAGAATAGATGGCTACCTGTGCGTGATTGATGAAGTCTGTGTGTAGGAGAGAGAATTGATGTATGAAGTGTGTGTGTATCTATGTTTGTGTGTGTAGGGTTGATAGTATGGGGGTAGTAGCTAATTAGAGTGTGTGTGTGGTGTGTGCTTGATTAATTAGGGAGTGTGTGTGTGCTTACAAGCAGAAAACAGAGCACGAAAATAAAGAGAGAATTTTATAAGTAAGAAGAGAAATGCTTAATCATTTTGAGTGTGTGTGTATGTATGTTGGGTTATGTGCATGATTGTTAGTGTGTATGCATATATAAGAGCCAATTTGAGTGATAGAGTGAGAGAGAGGTAGAAGGAGAGTGGAGTTCGAGGTTAGAGTGGCGAAACTAAAGTCGAAAAGAAGGGAGTTGGTGGGGAAGGACCTACCCAGCGCTTCGTTGTTTTATTGGAATCTGAGGTTGGTTTATATTTCAGATTTCCTAAAATTAAAAACATAAAAATAATTCCTTTGAGATTCGCATTGCTCCATAAAAAACAATGAAATAAATCATTAAAAAAAAGATACATAAAGATCGATTTAAGTTGAATGCATAGGAGCGGTATATACAGTGAATATGTTAAGTGCATATGCATACATAGAAATGCATGTTGATTTTTCTAGTGCATGATATGGCATATTAGTAACCATTAAAGCATATTCTGGGAAATTGAGGGAAGATAGAAAGACATTTTTTAAGGAAAACAGATATTTGATTTTTGGCCAAAACTGTGTGTCTATTTTATGATTTCAATGATGAAAGTTCACATTAACATTTGCAAGTTGGTGTTACATTTTGCCTAAAAAATTGGATATCTTTCCTGAGAAATAAATGAAATATTGGAGTTTCCATATAAGTGTGTGCTGTGGTAAATGAGTATGACATGACATGTTTTGAACAAGTTGTAACCTAAGTGTTAACAACAATTTGGAAACCTAAGTGCTAGTGAGTAGTAATTGTGACTGGTTTGTGATTTAAAGTTGAGACCTGTGAATTAAAGTGTTCCAAGTTATTTGGGACATAAACAATGTTAATTGTGACTTTAGGGCCTAGAGGAAACTAGTATTTTAGTTATTTGTGAGGTCCTTGAGAGTGATTTACAGTGTATTTGAGACTTAGGACTACGTGACGGGAGGGTGTTTCACTACTACCACAGCCACAACTTTTGTATCGTTTCTCCATGGGGGTGGAGTTTCGGTGACATTGTCCTTGAAGTGAATCTGTCTAGGCCTGTCCTTCTATTTGCAATATCACACCTCATAAATGTATTCAAGATGATGACTTGCATCATCATCTACATCCTCCAGGACCTTGATTGGACGTTTTCTAAGAAATGTCTCCTTGTTGCTAGACAAAGGTGAAGGTTCTTTATAGATAGGAGTACCTTCAGTTGCCTAATTAATTTTCCTCACTACTTGGGCTAGTTATGGGTTTCTCTTTGCGCTTAACTACTCAAGGCCAGGCCCTTTCCCAATGTTCTTCCCTTTTGTATAGGAGCTTGCTTTTATGATTTGGAGTATAGCATTTGCCATGTCAGTGGTGTACGCATCATATAGGGATATTTTCCTTTGGAATCCTTCTCTTGGTAGCCAGCTACCATGCTTACCCTCTGACAAGTTTGTTCTTGGAGTGTCAGGGCCATCACCATTGTCTTCCACCCTTGTCATTACACTTCCCCAATGCGCGATATGCACCTCCCACCAAGTCAACCAACAATCCATTGATGGAATGTTCTTCTTGGCTACATTTCCATTGCGCCACCATTGACGTAGTAGCCACCCATGACTCAGCTAACGCTACCTCTTTTGTATGAGCGAGATGCCACTTTTCACACATCTGTTTGTGCTCTTGTTAGGACTCCACATGAACAAGCCTTGTGTGGAGGTGCATGCTTGTAACCAATGCCAATGGCAAGACCTTTCACAATCCACCATCACATTCTTCTTGTCCTTGTTGAAAACATGGTGGACTACATTCCAATTTGCTTGCGCCTCGTCAGCCATGAACCATGAAAGTTGGTAGCTTCACATCCATGGGTTGTCATCACTTCATTGATACATTCCCAAAATAAACACTGAGCGTCCATATCCTCCTCCTTCATCTCGCAAGTAGCTATTATCAAAAGATCTTGCATGCTAAACATAAATACATGTGTAAGATAACAACACCACTGTGAGAACTAAAAATATTGTTGCAAAGTGTTGTGAGTTACCTGGGGTCATAGACATGGCAAGCCATAGTCACCCTGATGTCAATTGTTTATCTAGTGTGGTCAAATTGGACCCATGCTCGACGAAGGTCACCCGTTCTAGTTTGCCTCATCCTATTCACCAAGGCAAGGCCAAATGCCAAACCAATTGTTGACATCTTAAGTACAAAGCACTCCTCATTGGATTTGCCTTGTCCCTACCATGGAAGAACTCGTAAGTGCACTCCTTCTTTAGTTTTATCAAGGCATCTAAGTCCATGCTTTCCTTTGAAGGCCCTTGACGAGTTGCTGCTACTGACCCTCGAAACCTTTTCCATATTTGAACATATATATTGTGTTTTATTAATATTAAGATACAATTGAAACATTATATATAAATAACTACAATGGGTCTTGTGTTGGGGTATAAAGCCCATATGGCCGGGATGGCCGGGCACCCATAGCGTGTATATCTTTCTTTCTTGTGAATAGAACACTAACACTTCTAACCCTATCTTCTGTGTGTGCTCTAGCTTAGCTTCACCGCGCATCGTTCCCGCATCGCTCCTGCAGCTCGTACGCGCTTCCGCAGTGCCCACAATTGGTATTAGAGCTTGGATTCGCAATCCCGGCATCCCGCGCGTGAGAACGAGCTCTTAGCTGGGGAGGATAAGGTGAGAGAAAGCGTGCTGCAGAAATCGTTTTTCTGTAGAAGGAGGTGTAGAGCTTGTAGAGCTTGTTTGTGTGCTTCTGCTCGAGAGATTGTGAACTGGCAGTAGCTTGCAAGAAAGAAAGAAAGAAAGAAAGATTTTATTAACGTCTTCCAAAAGACCGAACTCGGCCTATGAGACAAATGGGAGTACCTGTATGGGGTATCCTCTGTCATCCCAACAAAATGAAAAAGTACTGAACAAAAAAAGCTGAATCTGGGTGTGCAGGGGATGGAGCTCTACTACTAGGAGAATGCAAAGCTATATGCATGGAGTATACAATCATGATATGCAACCTAGCTAGCTCCATCCTGTACCATACTGGGGGTATAAAATGGTATACATCAGTGAAGGGGGTGTCCACAGCTCCCTGAAGAACATGCCTGGGTGTGCTCTGAAGCGAGCCAGTCGCTCCGCACCCTCTCTGTGAAACTGAGCTCTGATCTCTGTCATCTCTCTCTGGTATAGGCGTGGTGTCCGAAAGCCAGGTGTCCTCTGTCTCCTGCGGGCTCTAAGTGTCTCTGCTCTCTGGAGAGTAATTCCCTGCCGTGTAGGGGCTGGGAGGGGGATGGATCTCTGAAAAAATGTAGTAATCTGTGTCTGTCGCCCCCCCTCTGGAGCTGTCTGAGCCTGTAATAATGTCTCTCTGTTGCGCTGTATGTATAGAATGTATCTCCCCAGTATGCGCTGGTCTGCTGCCTCAAAGATCTGGCGTAGGGAATGTGGCTCTCTGAATAAAATGGGATATCTCTCTCTGATGGCTGTATATGCTCTGCATCTGCATACATAATGCTCCTCACTCTCCACCTCCTCTCTGCACAATCTGCATACCCTCTCCTGCGATATCTTGTGTATGCGCTACACACACACACACTCGTTTTTTACCTGCGTTGGTGAGAGAGAGCTCTTCAGTTAAAAAACGTGAGAGAGAGAGTGTGCTGGAGAGTGTGTTCTCCACTCCTGGTGCCTGACAGAGCAACAGGAGAGAGAAGGAGAGCTTCACGTTTTCTTCACACACATTTTTTTGCTATTGCAGAGAGCTTTAAGCTCAATTAGTTATTAATTAAGTTTTAATTAATAAGCTACAAAAGCTACTTCCCACGCAGTTCTTCCCGGCATCATTTTCTAGCATTCGGCAGCTGCGAAACAGGCGGTTTTCTCAGTGATTTTTCCACATCGAGCGGTTCTAGCATCCGAGAGTGCTATTCGCTCACATCCACGAGGCCCACGAGCCCATGTTCATGTTCACGATTACGCCCGCGGCGGAGGCATTTTCACTTGCGTTTTCGACATCGGCATTGCGATTCGGCATTGGCATCGGCATCGGCGACGACATCGACATCAACGGCAGTGACATCGACCTCATTAGTGCACGTTCGCATTGACGGGAGCATCCTTTCGTCTAGGTACGAGATACACGGCTCCGGCATCGCATTATATCTGTTTTCTGCTCTTCCAGGTTGCAGGGCGAGTGTAGCCATATGGCGACTACGCTCATTGGCATGCATTGAGTAGATTTATGTTATCTGCTTGTTTCAGAGTGTTTTAAAAGGTTGAAAGTGATTTTGGAATGATAGAACAGCTTAAAATAGCATGAATTAATTGTGGTAGAGAGTTGGACATCATTGCTGAAAATTTGTCCTCCAACAAGAGATCGCGATCTCTTGCTGTTCAACATACAGTACACATCTCTCTGCATGGTTATGTTGCTCTATGGTTGTACATCATAGTGAGCATGCTGGTGCATGAATGTGAGCTTTAATTCATCTGTTATCATCAGTTTTGTGTATTGTCAGACACAATTTTTATGTTCTGATATGCTTACTGAATCCATCTTTGAGTGCCAACATACTTTTTAGACCCCAGTGAATATGCTCTACATGCCTGGATGATCAAAACTGGTCACTGTTCATCATATAAGAGAGTGCATAGAGGTACATGTTGAGCATACCATATGGTGACCACTTGTGAGACTTGCGATAATGACCCATGCTAGTAACCACCCAACCATGTCCTTTTATAGCCCCTGGCCCTCGGCCCCTAGCCCTTTCACATTAGGATGCCCACCTAGCATGCATGGCCAGACCCTATCTGGGGACTCTTGTCCTCACATTACCCAGGGCCACACCCTAGCGCTGCCAAACTATTCATAGGTGTCCCTCCCACTTGGGTCCGAGATTCCCTAGGAGTCACACTCCCTAGCGACAAATTTGATCAATCTTTTTCATCAAGAAGGTTTTGTCAACAAGGTACGATAAATTTCACATTTGTGTACTTCAAGACACACTTAAAGAAAGTCCAAGTCGCCACCAACAAAAAAATGTGTTGGTAGGCATAAGAGTCAAGAGTCGGGCAGCCGAGCCAATAAATGAGCACGGCATCAGTCCCAATGCTTCAAGTCACTCTGTGGGTCTGTGTGTGTGTGCGTGCGCGTCTGTGTGTGTATGTAAGTGCAGCGCGGCCCCCCCTCCCTCTGTGGGACTGCGTGTGTGCGTGTGCGTCTGTGTGTGTGTAAGTGGTACAAGTACATTTACTGGAAACACTCCTGTACCTGCAAGTACACCTTCTGGAAAGTCAGAAACCCTGCTGTACCTGCAGTACCTACTGAAAACCCTGTACCTGCAAGTACACATGCTGAAACCCTACTGTACCTGCAAGTACATCTGCTGGAAACTCTCTTGTACCTACAAGTATGCCAAAACTCTACTGTACCTGCAAGTACACCTGCTGGAAACCCTACTGTACTTGCATTACTGGCTGGAAACTCTATTGTACCTGTAGTACCTGCTGAAAACTCTACTGTGCCTGCAAGTACACTTATTGGAAACCCTACTGTACCTGCAAAACTTGCTGAAACCCTACTGTACCTGCAGTACCTCCTGGAAACCCTACTGTACCTGCTGTACTTACAGTAGTACCTGCTGCACCAGATGTACTAGTTGTGAACCGACTCTGCGTGTAAATGTTTAGTACCTACTATTGGAAACCGCGTACTAGTACCGATTTGTGTACTTGCACCTGTTCATGTGCATGTACCTGTTTGTGTACTTGCACGTGTTCATGTGCATGTGCCTGTTTGTATACTTGCACCAGGGAATCTTGAGCCATGGGCTCTGCGGGGGTGTGTGCCATGCTCTAGTACGAGAGCACCTATTTGTGCGTGGTGTCAAAATGACGGTTTCGCGTTCACTACCCTCTCCAGGTGTATGAGACTGGAGACCAGGCTACTTTGACTCATTTGACGAGTCCGGCATCGACAATCTACTCCAACACGTATTGCATTGAATTATGTGGCTGGCACGTCCTTGGAACTTTGTGCATATTAAATACTGCAATAATATACTTTAGTATTGGGGGCTCGGCCCGTTCGCGGCCTCAATGATAGTGTACCATGTAGTGCTTGTCTTTTGCATATTATCTTGTGCAATGATGTATCTTTCAGTTGGTTGATGCATTGTGGCTATTATATTTTAAGTGTTGATGTATTGTTCACGAGACGGTGCCCACACCTAGCTGGTGTAGCTACATGTGACCTCCTAATCACAGTAGGCAATAGTGGGTAATCCCAATAGCTTGGAATGGACGGATGAATGGAGATAAGCCCTAGGCTAGTCCCCGACAGTAGCACCAAATATGTCAAGAGCTTACCTTAGCCTTTGCCAAATCATGTGTCGTTGAGTCTTGCCTTTCGAGCCCCAATGCAACTCCCCGATATGGGTGCACTACCTTGTCTGTCGCATCCTCACTCCGTTGCTACACCAGAATACTCTTTGCTAAGGGAGTGAAGGAAAAGCTCTTTTTGCCTAGATGGAGGCAAATAGAGATTGGCCTTCGAGGCGGTGGTTCTCTCACAAGAGGTGAGGGAAGAAGAAGAAGAAGCTAATGCAATAGGGAAACATACAAATAAACTTATCTAACATGCATCCATTAAGCACGCAAGATTCAATAGCATACATGCGAGCAAGAATAGAGAAGGGAAGAGCTCACAAGTATTCTATTACAAGGGAATGAATGTGTATTGCTTAGTGTCAAAATTGACTTATATACAAGTGACAAGTTTTTACACTGGACTAGCGAAACTTAAAAATGGTCCAATCACTATTTACTAGTCTTAAGCAGGTTAGTACACGAAGTCCTTAAATTTTTTCTATTTGACATTAAGGTCAAGGTAAGACTACTTTATAGCCGTCTTACAAAAGATAAGTGCCCATTCGAGCGAGTAAGATGGTGCATTGTCTTATGGGAGGCCAAGTAGATGAAACCATGCTAACCTACGAAGTGGTTAGCAGCTCTCCTTCACAATCTCATGCCCCACCTTAGTCCCCACACCCACACCTACCATCATCTTTGCCAACATCCATTTCCATCATGACCTTGACCACATCGTAACCCCTCTGGACACCCACACTTATTTCCACGAAGAGATATAGTGTGGTGTGCAATTTGCCGTTGAAATCATACAAGTACGGAGTGTTGTGTTCATTACAAGTGCCACCGGAAGCTCATTGTTGGTACCAAGAAAACCCAACAAGATGGCTGCCAACAAGCACAAAGCTCAAGCTTCAACTTTGAAGCAAGCAGTAAAAGAGCTGGAGGCACAAGCCCTTAAACATGCCAATGAACCAAAACCAGAGGTCAAAAGAACAAGACCTTGAAGAGCACGGTCAATCGTCAAGGACAACGATGTCATAACCATTGAAAGTGGTCCGGACGAGAGCTCCGAAGTTGCCTCCCGTACAGAGACAGCAAGCAATCTTCCGCACAGACCTGCTCTTCCCAAGGAAAAGAAGCCCCATAGATTACAAACACCTTCTCACGAAACTCAAGGAGTACCCCTTGTCTCCACCATCACGTCCCAACTCTCCTGCATCATCCATGACTCCACCTATGCCATATCACATGCTCCTCAGTAGGTGATGGCACACTATGAGGCAGTAGTTAGCCGAGTACATGCACCCAATGGACTCTCAGTTGATATATGTAATGCTATTGGGATTAAGCAGGGCTGTCCACTTTCACCTACACTCTCAGGTCTATACATTGATCATATTGCAGCCTTTGTGGACAGTTTCGGAGGCAGAGGCTCACCATTGGCCTAGACACTATTGCCCACCATATTGCTATATGCAGACGACATTGTCTTGATCTCAGATTCAGCGGAGGGTTTGCAGAAACACTTGGATGCATTGGATAGATCTTGCAGGGAGAGGCACCTTACGGTCAATTTGGGAAAAACTAAGGTTATGTTCTTCATCACATCTTATGTGATCACGCGACAATTATCTTTTTTATATAGAGAGGGCCCAGTGGAGGTTGTGCAGAAATATGTATTACCTTGGAGTCACTTTTACGGGTCCCAAGTTTTGCATGATCACAGTTGCCACGGACCGACTAGCAGGGGGCGTGCCTCTCTAGGCCGTTCGGAGAGACTGTTTTTAGGCACATTTCCAAGAGACCAGTACTAAGTGTTGGTTCTTTGACATTTTTGTATGACCATTAGTTATGTATGGTGCAGCCTTCTGGGCCAGGCCTATGGAAGAGGACATAGAGAGGCTACAGGTGATGATGTTGTCATGCATGATCAGGATTAAGCCATTAGTACCACTGTACCACATGACATTACACAGGCAGAGTTTAGGGTCGCCTCACTGGTTACAAATGCCCTCTTTCTTCAGACCATCACATTCAGCATTTATACACTCGACAGGGACCAAGGAGAGAAGCCTACAACTTGGGAATTTACCTTTTGTAAGAATAGAGCTACAGTGATATAGCTTGCCAAGGTGGTGTTGGTTCCCTTTGGTGGGTTCACTATTTTGGCAGGTAGATGCTTGAAGTCAAGGATATGATGGCAATGAGATTAGTTGAGGAGGGTAGTACTTGATGAAGCTCAGACGACACAAGGATGTAGAACTGAGGCAGCATGCTGAGAGACAGGCCTAACCTCCGCAGGACACCTCTCAGAGAGCCATCACAGAATTTTTTGCGGTAGAGGCATTCACATTAAAGTCTACCACCCATACCATTGCCTCTTCTCTGATATCAGAGCCCAACAGCCATACTTGCGCTTCAGCTCCGCACCCCAAAGGAGTTCTTAGTGAGCAAGCTCAATCTATCCTACAAGCCAGACACCCTCGATCCAGAGCACCACCGGCCTCCATCCGACAGAGGCAGATTCCAGGAGATTCTCTACCATATGACATGCTTCCATCACAGTGGCCTGACATTCCCTCCACCATCAGATCAGTTCTAGCCTTTTGGGTATTATCATTAGCTGATCATGGCATATCTCACTCTACACAAGATCATCTTCTGATTACATGTACATACACTAGTGTTAGATGTTTTGTTTTTACCTTTTCTTTTACTTTTCCATGGCTCGGTGTATCCATGGTACCATTGTATCACTTTTGGTCTCATAGACCCTCGGGGTCTGTCATAGACGTTGATATTAATTTCTTTCTTTCTTTGTTTCTCTCTTTGAGTCCTCATCACAACCTCATGACAGCTAGCTACATCTAGACACAAAACTCCAGTTCTATAGAGAGCAATTCCGAGTATCTCCACAAGCTTTTTTTTTTGTTTTTTTTTTTGGTGAAACCAGTGTCTAATTAATCACTCAAGGTATAGTACAAGCATAGCTGCCCTTAATAAAGGACAAGCTAAAAACAATGGAAAAACACATCTAATTGCCTAGTAGTGATCTCCCCCAAGGCGTAAGAGTACTGGAGAGATTCACGCTAAGAGCGTCTGAAGTAGGCATAGGTATCAACTGACCGGTCGGTAAAGACTCTCTGATTACTATCATGCCAGGGGCAGGATCAAAAGGACCCCTCTTAAGTCCTCCATTTTTTGTGCCCCACCATGCGACCACAGCAATCACCTCCCAAACTCATGTGGACCAGAGAGAGCAAAGACTCACAGCCGAGCCTGTGACCCTCTGGCACCACGCACCTGGGGAGTTACCAGAGAGTCAATGTCCCCGTCCCCAAAGACCTACACCCGCCAGCTGCAGATTCAGGACATCCTCAGACACCATAGAGATGTACCACCATAGGAGGTGGACATTGCTTCACTATACACCCCTCGGGAGGAGGAGGACATCTGATGAGCTTTAACACTCTTCACTGTCTACACGGGTCCACATAGTATGTGGGCTGGTTTTACTTTGGTAGATGTTTCTGACATTGTGTTATTCATGGACCATATGTACTCATTCTTGGTCTCATAGACCCTTTGCATCTTTCATAGATGTTAAACATAATATATTTTTCTTTCTTTCTTTATCTTACACACACATGTGCACATACATGCACAAATGCTTGATTTGTTACTTCTTGTCTTTCAATATAACAATCTTTTACAGTAGTGCTGTAACATTAGTAGCAGTGAGAGTAAAGAACAGCACTGCAGGCATTTTGTTGATCACTTTTTAGTATTGCCATTGCAGCACCATAGTGATACTATGTTTTCATTGGGTGAAGCAAGCCGTTGTACGGAAGAAGGATAATGAACTTCTTCGATTGTATCCGCCTGGGCACATCTTTCATGTGGTGTATAAGCAGCCTGGTATATATCATCATGTACCTTTGCGGGTTCGGGTCATGGACTCTGCAAAGGATTGCTTCAACAGAATTGTGTTGTCTGCCTCTGCCACAACTCGAGATCACTCGGTTCTGCACCTTGTTCACCATCTAAAGGCAAGACCCTCTACCCATCACATATTTTGAAAGATTGCAAGTGGAGAAATCTGAAAGAGGCCAGAATGACACCCCTTTTTCACTAAATAACAATGCAGTTTTGTGTGGCTTCTGCCGGCAAACATACAGGGCAGCTGAGGGAGCGGAATGCCTTGGAGTTGTACTCAATCTAAATTGCAATGGATCCAAAATTCCCACCTCAGAACACAAAAAGACTTCTAATTCATTCTGCTCTCAAATAACATATCCACCTTAAGCAGCTTACACATAGTGTTCCCCTGCCAGAAAATCTACAACAGGTGATGCAATCCTGCACAGGGATTATCGAGCCCATCAACCACCCTGCCCAACATCTAAAAAAACAGCAATAAAATTAATGCACCTTGAATATCCGGTTTTCATTTATTTACAAAGAACGCACCCTGGTTTCTGTGTGAAAGGCATTGTTTCTTTTTATCATATTTGCAGATGGGGAAAAAAATGTAAGTCTGGTAACTATTTTCACATAATTATACCAGATTGTAAGTTATCAAAACTTATAGCTCTTCTGGTTATTATTTTGAAGTTTATGATATCAACACCTTTGTGAATTTGTCGAAAATTCGGATGGATTTGAATTGCTGAAAAAAGGAGGACTTAAAGGAGGTTGTCTAGGAGGCTGCCAAATTCGTATAAAGCAAGCTTTGATGGCGACACTAGTGGTACCAGTGCCGACACCATTAGCTTTCACATAGGTACCAGACAACTTGGGAGAGAAAGGACCCATGATACACTAATGATGAACTGTAGTGAGCATGACCTTAATTTGAAGCACCACTGACACCATTGTGACTAAACTCCATAAAAAAACATTTAGATATGGATTCGGATACTTGAAAAAAGAAAGGAGATTTTGATGATGACGGTTCAATATCCTGGGCAAGAAAAAGATAACGATGATCACAATTTTGATGAGGTAAGGTTCCATGTCTTGGGAAAGAACTTTGTGGTGGTGGTGGTGGTAATTGTAGGAAAAGCATTTGCTCAATGCACCACACTCGTGTTGTTATTGTGGGTGATGAATGTGCAGCACCTATTTTGTAAGGTTCCCTATTGCCTCCGCTATTATATTCTATTGATAATTGTAGGAAAAGCATTTGCTCGATGCTCCACACTGGTATTGTTATTGCGGGTGATGGATGTGCTCTATTTTGTACGGTTCTCCATTGCTTTGTTATTATGTTATATCCGAAGGTAGATTTGGTGAGATGGCCCAACTTGCAAATAAAGTAGCCACTCATATCCATCATCCTCCACTGTGGTGGAAAGTTGGATTTAATAAATTACACTCTAAAAGTTAAAAAGTCTTGATTCATATGAGTTGTGGAAAATTGCAGCAAAGGGGTTGATACAAAGTCCGGTCTTACTCTGGATCCAACAGATTCACTATAGACCATATCATTGGAATATACTCTTGCTTGGTGTGGAGGCAAAGGAACGCAGATACTCTATGTGCCATCGCCACCAGTGTCATTGGTTTGGTGATGATCCTATTTAGCATACTACCAAGGCTTCTAAAACATGGCAAGTTCTTAAAAACTAGTATGAGACAAGGAATCAGACAAGGATTTAAAACCTTGAGAATCAGCAATAGCAACCAAAAAAGGCATTTTTGAAGGAGTAGTAGAGCAATTCATATCATGAATAAAGAATCTGTAAGATTAGATAGTAGATCACTAAGATCAGTGAAGAATTGGCACGCATCAGATGATGGTAGTGGGGATCACGAAGATCAGTGAAGAACTTGTATGAAAGTACATCATACTGTTATCCTCAAAGTATGATGGTTTGATAATCTCACTGAACATAGATGTGGTGCTTGTCTCTTATTTTTTAGGAATTTGACGGAATGCTAGTGAGGCGCAGATATGTTTAAAATCCAGAGATGGTAGTGATGTATTCTTTGCAAATGCAAAGGAAGGCAAAGAGAAGGGCTCCAGTAATCCCTAACGTTTCTAAGAAGAAGAAAAAAA
The DNA here is from genome assembly GCF_041138505.1 of Cibotium barometz. Lineage (NCBI taxonomy): Eukaryota > Viridiplantae > Streptophyta > Polypodiopsida > Cyatheales > Cibotiaceae > Cibotium > Cibotium barometz. Next base: position 20,773,718 of record NC_141077.1, read on the forward strand.
GTGTTTCTACTATGACGAGCTTGGTCACGTGATCAAATCATGTAAAGGAAGCGGATGAGAAGAATGGCACTTTGAAGGAGTCTCAAAACGGATGAGAAGAATGGCAATCGAAGAAATCTATGCAAAGACAAAACGTTCCTCAGCATCTAATGGTTCCAGATCATCCCTGAAGCCTATGAGGGAGTCCATCCTGTTAGTGATCAAAAACTATGCCATATGTCTAGTCATGGGATCAAGTACTAGTGATACTAAGAAGATTTCTGATGTCTCCTTCATGTGTCAGATGTCAAGAAGAATCTACTGTAAGTTGCGGCCCTGACTGACTGTGATTTAAGGTTGCCTTCGATAAGGTTGGTGCAATCATCACAAATACCAGCGGTAATGTCGTAGGGAGAGAAAACCGGCACACGAACTTGTATGAGAGCTGTCAGCTTTTACAGCCCAAGCGGATGTCGGGATAAGCAAGCTATGGTATGAAAGGAGCTTTATAGTCTTAAAGAGATGCAAAGGACTAGGATTGTGGCACATCTACTAGTATTTTCGAAGATGTTCAATATGTATGAAGCTTGTATGATGGAAAAGCAATACCGGCATGCATTTCCATCAATGACTTTAGTAGGAAAATGTGGGTGTATTCTCTTTGAGATAAGTATTGAGATAAGGCTAAAGCTTTTGAACATTCAAAATACCGCATAGCTTGGTAGAGAGTGAGACAAGAAAGGGGTTGAAGAAGTTTCGAATAGATCAAGGAGGAGAATTTACATCAAGTGAATTTACACTTGCTCATACTCCGCAACAAAATGGTGTTGCAAAGAGCAAGAATTTCATAGTTGTGGAGATGGTGCAGAGTATGCTCAGAGCAAAGGAAAAGGAATGCATGATTATTTTTGGACTGAGAAAGTTAACATTGTAGTGCACAAAGGCAGTGAAGGGCATGACACCTCAAGAAGATTATTCTGGTAAGAACTATGGAGAAGGCGTTGGCCGTGTATCTATATAGGGCTGTATACATAGGGAGGACATGACATGATTGCCTTACATAGGTCTGTGGTCATAGTTGGTGCCACCATAGGTCTACGGTCATAGTCAATGCCACTGTCCACGATGGCATTGACTCATAAAGATGTACTCATAACTGCATAGCAGATACTCTACCTCCCACGGTCATCCGAGCTTATCTTGGGCTCCGTTTGAGTCCCAGAATGTCAAGTTAGGGTGTTCAAAGGTAAAGTCTACCTACTCCATGTGTGGACCGTTCCGAGATAATAGTCCAGTGTAGCATGTAGCCTATTTGGCACTGTGCCAAATCTAATCCAATATTTGTTTAAACCTTTTGGCCTCCTAGGCCACCATACGAGGAGGTCAAGCGTTCGAGCTACCCAACCATGGCTACTCCTCATAATCGGGGCCATACAAACTGTTGAGATATCGAGCTCATCTAGTGAGGCGGTGGACACTGATGACCCGCCTGGGGGATAGGCCCCACACTTACACCACTAGCATGGTTGGTGAGATCATGGGTGATATACGGCCAGTGGGATGACAGGCTGTGTGACAGCCATTCTAGAGACTGGCATAGTTATAGCGCCAGCTCATTTAGTTGGGTTCACACTATAGAGAACCCTAGTATGTATTTGGTTGAGTACCTTTTCATATAGTGTGTACTCTTATCTTTGTATATGGTGTGTTGAGTGTTGTGTGAAGAAGAAGAAGATTTTCAGCCTCTCACCTTGTGTGTTCTCTTTTAGGGTTTTGTGAGTGTGTGTGTGTGCTTGTAAGAGCTGAAGCTCTCTTCTCCCCTGCATCTTTTCATGGTATCAGAGCCTGGTTCATGCTAAGGGCTGAGCTGCAAGCAAGAGAAGCATAGGAAGTGGTACAAGGATAAGAGCTTCAACTACTCTTCCCTATTTGTGTTGGCGACTACACCCTTGTCGGGAGCTCTAAGGGAGGCACCAATAAACGATCTCTGATTGAGGAGCTTTCTTCGTGGGAGTAAAGCTATAGGGCAACTACATTGTCCTATCGGATCGAATTTTTTGGGCCGAAAACGCGTTTTGGGCGCGTTAAAACCTCCGTTTTTTGGACAGTAGGCGATTTCGAGCACTGCAGGTAAGTCATCGATTCTCTGTAGAACTCTGTTTTAAGAACTGCAGGAAGACAGATTGGTTGTGCAAACATTGTGTGTGCTGCAAAGGAGGTCAACAGTTGCCATTGGGTGTATGTATGCACATTGAGGTCACTGGTTGTTGGGACATTTGTGTGTAGTACAGTATCGCTGCAGAAAATAAAGCAGTTTGTGCAGAACAAACTAGAGTGCTGTTTCTGGTAAATTTGTGTGTCTAGCAAGATGTCAAATAATGGCATAAATGAGATTGTTGTTGAGAAGCTTGATAAGAACAACTTCCATGCTTGGAGGTTCAGGTTGACAAATTTCCTGATGGGAAAGGGTTATGGGACTACATAAAAAGTGAGCATGAAGAGGCACCGGATATCAATCCGACTGCTGCAGATGTGAAAGACTTCAAGGATTGGAACCAAGGAGCCAGAAAAGTTATGTATTGGCTCTCTATCAGTATACAGGACACCATGATTGGGCACATACAGGATGCTAAGTCCCCCAAGGAGGCATGGGACACCTTGGTAAAACTCTATGAAACGAATACCAAGGCACGAAAGATACAGTTGAAGAATGAACTTCATACTGTGGAGACAAAGAGTATGTCTATGAATGATAATGCATTGAAGATCAAGGGTATTGTGGAATCCCTTGCATCTATTGGCGTTTCAGTAGATGATGATGATAAGGTGGAAGTCTGTCTACGTGGTCTCGAGCCACAATACAAGGCGTTCAAGACGTCTATTTAGACGGGAAAACATTCTCAATTTCACAGATTTGGTGTCTATGTTGATTATAGAAGAGACGAGCTTGAATGAAGACCAACAGTCTTCACAAAACAAAAACAGTTCAGAGCAACATGCCTTCTACACAAGTTCAGGAAGAGAACGAGGTAGAGGAGGCCTTGGACACGGCCAAGGAGGTGGCCGAACAGGTAATCAGAATTATGGCCAGCAGAAGCAACAACAACAGTCCCAGAATTCACAACAACAACAACACGCAGGTGGAAGAGGCCAATTCAGAGGCAGGGGGAGTCAAAGAGGTCGTGGAAATTGGCAAAGGCAGTATAATGATACACGTGGATGCTTTTATTACGGTAAGCCTGGACATGTGCAGCCAAATTGTTATTAGAAGCAGGCTGACATGCAAAATAGAAAATTGCAGCAAAACAACTATGTATCCTCGAGCAAAAACAATGAGGATAGTAAAAGGTTGTTTGTTATCGTTAATGCCATGTCTGAAAATATTGAAGCAGCACATAAAGATGATATATGGTATGTTGATTCAGGTGCTTCGAACCACATGACAAGTCATGGGGAGTGGTTCAAGGAGATAAAAAACCTTGAAAGACCAGGTTTTGTGGAAACAGGGGATGACACTGCTCATCCAATTGCCCATGTTGGAGATGTGCCATTGTCTATGCAGGATGGCAAAGTGAAGTACCTTGCAGATGTACTTCATGTTCCAAACATAACAAAGAATCTGGTTTCAGTTGGCCAGATGATTGAGCAGGGTTTGCAGGTTCGGTTTAACCCTGATGGTTGTTATGTTGAAGACTTTAAAGACAAGTGCAGGTTGGTTGCAAAAGGCAACAGAGTGGACAGAATGTTTACATTGAATGTAAACATGCCTGAAGTGAGTGCTGCGATGTTTGCGAATGGTTCAGGAATTGTTGCAGACACAGACATTTGGCATAAAAGAATTAGACATGTGAATGTGCAGAGAATGAAGTCTATGCAGCCTAAAGGAATTGTGACAGGGCTGTCAAAGTGTAAAGTTGAAGGTATGCAGAAAATATGTGAAGCATGCCAATTTGGAAAGCAAACAAAGCATGTATTTTCACATGACACAAATGTGAGCAGAAATGCACTAGATGTGCATTGGGTCCTACGAAGACCATGTCTATGGGAGGCTGCAGGTATTATGTGACATTTATTGATGATCACACACAGAAAGTGTGGGTATACTTCATGAAGGAGAAGGGTGAGGTGTGCACTCATTTTCAGAATTTCAGAGTTATGGTTGAAAAGCAAACAAGAAAATATGTAAAGTGCCTAAGAGGTTAGATGGAGAGGGAGAGTACTTCTCCAATGAGTTCTCTGAATTTTTGAAGAAGAATGGTATTCGGAGACAGTTTACATGCAAATACACTCTGCAGCAAAATGGAGTTGCTGAGCGAAAAAACAAGCACATTGCTAAGATTGCGCGAGCATTTGATGGGAGAGAAGAATATGCCGCATAGCTATTGGGCTGAGGCTGTTTTTACAGCAGTTTACATCATGAAAAGGACTCCAACTACAGCTATACATGATGTAACTCCAGAGGAGAGGTTTACTGGCAAAAAACTTGATTTGTCTCATCTGAAAGTCTTTGGATGCATTGCATATGTGCATTTGCCAGATGAGCTGAGAACTAAGCTGGATCCAATAGCTGAAAAATGTGTGTTTATTGGGTATTCCCTTGAGCAAAAGGGATACAGGTGTTATAACCGTGTTACACGTGAGTTGAGGGTAAGCAAGGATGTTGTTTTTGATGAGATGAGCAGCTAGTATGCTGCTGAAAAAGAAGCTGTTGGGGCTGTGTGAGTGGAAATGTGGTTGCACAGAATGCAAGCCAGCAATCGCAGTCTTTGAGTGGACCAGGAGAGTCCTCATCTAGTGGTCCAGTTGATAGACCATGGAGTGGCAGGCTGCGTCATAATACCAGTCCTGCAAATGTGATTAGTACATCACATAAAGGCAAAGAGAAAGTAGTTGAGCCCCTTAGTCTCCCTGACATTTCTGCAGAGCATTCTCATGTTGATGGAGAGTCTAGTGGCTCAGAGATGAGCCTTGATGAGGATCTTGGGAAACCAGCTATGAGAACACCTAGTGTAAAGAAGGCTATGGAAGCCATGAATGCAAAGCTGCAAAGATTTGGGAGAGTGAAGAATCCTATGCAGAGGTTTACCTATGATGGTTATGTGGCACATCACGATGCATACATGGCAAAAGTTGTACAGGTTGTAGAGTCCACATGCATTGATGAGGCTGTTGGAAATGTGTGTTGGGAGAAAGCTATGGGTGAGGAGATGGATGCACTATATGGAAATAAGACTTGGGATTTAGTGCAATTGCCTGAAAGCAAGAAAGCCATTGGATGCAAGTGGGTGTACAAAGTAAAACATAACAGTGATGGAAGCATAAGCAGGTATAAGGCTAGATTGGTAGCCAAAGGATATGCACAGACATATGGCATTGATTATGAGGGAACTTTCAGCCCAGTTGCCAAAGGATATGCACAGACATATGGCATTGATTATGAGGGAACTTTCAGCCCAGTTGCCAAGATGGCAACAGTGAGAGTTGTGATAGCAGTGGCTGCATCAAAGCAATGGTCTTTACATCAGATGGATGTAAAGAATGCATTCTTGCATGGGAATTTACAGGAAGAGGTGTATATGTTGCAGCCACTTGGTTATGAGGATGTGAGTCACCCCGAGCATGTTTGCAAGTTGAAGGCTTAAAACAAGCACCAAGAGCATGGTCTGACAAGATTTCTGAATATCTTCTCACTATTGGCTTTCATGTAGCCAATGCAGATCTCTCGCTGTATGTGAGACACAGTGATAGAGGGGTTGTGCTTGTTGTCATCTATGTAGATGACCTGATCATTACGAGGGACCATGATACAGAGATCTTTGATGTAAAGATCTTGCTTAGACAGAAGTTTGAGATGAAGGATCTGAGGGAGCTCAGATATTTCTTGGGCATTGAGGTGATTAGGTCACCACATGGTATTCGATTACTGCAGAGAAAGACAATATGGCTTGGACATGTTGTCCAAGTATGGTATGCAGGCTATAAGCCTATCTCAGTGCCATTGGATCAGAATGGCAAGTTGAGTGCAAATTCAGGAGAGATTTTGGAGGATCCTACTATGTATAGGCGCATAGTAGGAAGCTTGATCTACATGACGATCACCAGGCCATATTTGAGCTATGCTGTTGGGTTGGTGAGTCAATTTATGCAGGTTCCTAGGAAGCCGCATTTGGATGCATTGAGATGCATACTGAGGTATGTGAGGTCTACTTATGCTGATTGGGGTTGGAAGATCTACTAGTGGCTTCATGTTTTCTTTGGGGAGTGTTGCTGTGACTTGGAGCAGCAAAAGAAGCAGCCTACGGTTGCTCTATCCAGTACACAGAGGCCGAGTAGTACAGAGGTGCTGCTATGGCAGCATGTGAGGTAGCTTGGTTAAGAAAGCTACTTGAAGATTTGGGTCTATCAGTGGATAGACAAGTTGTCATTTTTTGTGACAACATTAGCAGTATACAGCTGGCCAGGAACCCAGTTTTTTATGCTCACATGAAGCATATATAGGTCCACTACCATTTTGTCAGAGAGAAGGTTTTAGCAGGAGACATTGGCCTTGTTTATGTCAGCACTCACACAGGATTAGGTCACTGACATCTTCACCAAAGAATTGGGTACAGAGAAGCTTCGCAGATTCAGAGCTTCGCTTTGGTGTACATGAGATGGAGTTGAGCTCGAGGGGGAGTGTTGAGATATCGAGCTCATCTAGTGAGGCGGTGTGGACACTGATGACCCGCCTGGGGGATAGGCCCACACTTACATCACTGGCATGGTTGGTGAGATCATGGGTGATATACGGCCAGTGGGATGATAGCCTATGTGACAGCCATTCTAGAGACTGGCATAGTTATAGCGCCAGCTCATTTAGTTGGGTTCACACTATAGAGAACCCTAGTATGTATTTGGTTGAGTACCTTTTTATATAGTGTATACTCTTATCTTTGTATATGGTGTGTTAAGTGTTGTGTGAAGAAGAAGAAGATTTTCAGAGCCTCACCTTGTGTGTTCTCTTTTAGGGTTTTGTGAGTGTGTGTGTGCTTGCAAGAGCTCAAGCTCTCTTCTCCCCTGCATCTTTTCACAAACTTGAGCTAGTTGTGGTGCCTGGATAATATAATATGAGGATGGAGCATTGATATCCAACACTCCCCCTCAATGTTCCACTCGAAGGTGAACTACCTCCGTGATCCGATGCCGAGTTGATGAAGATGCTGCACCATGTAATCCCTGCTAAGAGCCTTTGTGAAGGTGGCTGCACAATTCTCTCTCGATGGACATTATATTATGTTAACCTCCCTGAACATGATGAGCTCATGCATAAAGTGATAATGAATCTCAATGTGTTTCTCGTGCGAGCATAAAACACAGGATTTTGAGCAATGGCCATGTAACTCTGGTTCACATTACATTATTGTAAGATGCTTCTACACCACTCCCATATCCTGTAGAATCCTCCTCTGCCACAATGCCTCAAATGATGCAAAGCATGCAGCTTTGTGCTTAGCCTCCATTGAACGAGAGTGCAACAATGGGTTGTTTCTTACTGATCCAAGAAATGCATCCCCAACTAAGAAAAATATACTCTATCATCGAGCGCTTGGTGTCTAATTCAGCTGCCCAATCTGAGTCACAAAAGCCACTGAGGGTCTTGTCCCAAAGCATAGTCCTGAGAGTACCTTAGATGTATCGAAACATTTGCATAATTTTTTTTCAATGATTTTCTAGGGGCTCATTGGAGAACCTACCCAAAGCACCGACAATAAAAATGATCTCTCATCTAGTATTACACAAGAAGATAAGAATACCAACCAGCTTTTTATATAAGGTCTCATCCTGAAGGTCTGAGATGTTTTCGAAGGGGATAGCTTAACCCAATTGGGTACCAACTTCCTTACATCTCTGGTCATCCCAAATACCTTGAGTATCTCACCTGCATATTTTTGTTGAGAGGTGAAAATGTTATTTGGCTTCTGCTAATCCTCAATTCCCAAACAATAATGCATGAGCCCAAGATCTATCATCGCAAACTCGGCATTAAGCCCTATTGTGTTTGTGAGATCTTTTTTTGGTGATCCCCTGTTGAGATGATGTGGTCATCTACATTGAGAACACTGACCATATACTTTCCCTGCTCACCACAAAAGACATACAAATTTACAACTAAAGGACTGTGTAAGAAACAATACTCATAAAGTAAGCATCAATCTTCTGGTACCATGCTTGTGGGCCCTGCTTGAGCCCGTAGGGTGCCTTCCGTAACCTACAAACTTTGCTTTTGGAATCGAGAAACCATAAACCTAGGTAGTTGTTCCACATATATCTCCTCCTCGAGATTCCAATCAAGGAAAACAAACTCTACATCCATTTGGAGAACATGGCATCTCTCTTGCACTGCCAATGTAAGAACGGTGCCAATTGTGGTTAACATGGCTGTAGGAGCAAAGATTTCTTGAAGGTCAAAACCTTCAAGTTGTGCAAAACCTTTGGCGACTAGCTGTGCCTTGTACTTCTTCCAAAGTACCACCAGATATGTATTTTTCTTTATAAACCCACTTAGTGCCAATTACCTTACGTCTTGGAAGACGATCTACAAAGTCCCAAGTGCGATTTTTCAAGATGGAGTCATATTCTTCTTGCATGGTTGCCATCCACTTCAGAGTGCCTTTTGTGCTTCAACAAAGGCCATAGGATCCTAGATCTTAAGTACCTCTATCATAAGAGCAAAATTCACAAGATTCTCTTGATCCCTGTTTTTTTTTCTAACCTTCTGGATCTGTGAACATCTTGAGGCACATCCTTGATGACCGGAAGTTCTGCTCCATTGAAAAGTTTTCCTTGTACCACTTAGGAAATGGCTTACCTTTTTGTGGCACATCGTGCTCTTGTTCATATTCAAAATCCATTTCTATAGGAAATGGGACATGCTACCCTCCATCAAAATGTGAGAAAGCCCATGCTGCATGTGGAGGTTGTGTTACTTTGGTGATTTCCTTGTTGCATGATTAAGAAGAAGGAAGCTCCTTCTCCATCTGACATAGTTGTTCCTCGAATACCACATCACGACTCACTATGATCTTCTTTGCGTGAGGGTCATAGAGTCGATATCCCTTTGACTCCATGTTGTAACCCAAGAAGATGCATTTCTATCTTTTAGCATATAGTTTGGTCCTTTGAGCATTTAGAACATGTATATAACATTTATACCCAAAAACTAAACTTTTAAGTGTGCAAATGAAGGTTCCTTACCCGAGTAGGCGTGTAATGGAGTCATCTCTTTGACCGCCTTTGTTGCACTCCTATTAATAATGTACACAGTCGTGTTAAACTACCTGAGCCTAAAAGGTTTTAGGTAATTTCCTACTGCTAAGCATACTCCTTGCCATCTCAACAATAGCATAATTCTTGTGCTCTACATGTGAGTGAAAGTAGTGAGATGCCGCTTTATGCCTCTTTCTTTGCAAAAACCCATGAATTCATGAGACATGGATTCTCGTCCTTGGTCTATTCTAAATTGCTTCAATTTTGTTCTTGTCTCAGTTTCAACCAACGCAAGCCATTTCTTAAACCTTCCAAAAGCCTAGGACTTTTCCTTAAGAAATCTTCCTATTGTAATCATCTATCAATATGAAAAAATAGAAAGAACCTTCAAGTGTAATCGCACTCATCTTTCCAGTGAGTTAGTCCTAAAATAAGAAGAACCTCTAAGTGCACTTTTCCACAGAGATCAGCATAGAGGAGCCTTGGCCCTAAAATTGGCCTAGGTTTTCGATGTTGCTTACCCATCTTGCTTCATATATATCCAGACTGTCAAAAATTGGTGATAAATGCTTAACTAGCTTATCTTTTTGCATCTCTGAAAGAGTTTGCACGCTAAGATACACATATCTCTCATGCCAAATTTCATTGCTACTCAAGTCAATTTGGACCTACAAACATCGAAAGCTCATAGAAGTTATTCCTCTAAATGCTATTTGCAATGACCTTATCTTCTCCATCAAGAATGACTACATGATTCTTGTTGAAGTGAATCACAAGTCATGGTTTGTGATGGCCAAGATAAAAAAGGAGGTTTCTCTTCATATCTAGAACCCAAAGAATATTTGAAAGACTTTTGTACAACTTTCTTTAGATATAAGTAAAATAGTACCTGAAACTTTTATTGGGCACTTTGTATCATTGCCCACTACCACCATGCTGTCATAGAGTACACTCATGTTGATTGCAGCCATTTGGTCATGGGAGATCTTTGATTCTGGTGAGAAACGCCTCCACCATTTCACCTTCATTCAGCTTCTCTCTTGTTGAAGCTGATTTTTGAGATTCTGAATCCTTGAGGGATTCATGGTCTCGTACTAGCTCTATAAACAAGGCCCATGCTTCTGCACTATGGAGACATGTTGAACCATGGTTAGAACACTATCTTCCACGCTTGTGATGATGGCACATAGAGCATCTAATCCCTTCCTCTCCAACTTAGACAAGGTCAGTAGTAGGTGGTACAAGGTTGCCATCTTTATCCCTTGTTGGTAGAGGGTGAACATCAACACACAATAAAGACAATGTTCCAAAGCTCGTAGGAGGAAAGAATAGCCTTAATCTTGAACTTCTAGAGTGGATAACTGGTGACACTAAGCTTTCCATTACCACTGAATAGTGGTGGGTGGGGTCTTGCAGAAGATGCCATATCTCTAAAGGACTACTAGACAACATTTCTCAAAGAAGTGTTGTACCGAGCTGTAGCTATGATACTATGTAAGAGGATACAACGTGTGGTGTATACAAGAGAACACTCACAAGCTCTCAACACAAGGCTTTGAAGATCAAATTGCACAATAATAGATATAGAAAGGAATATTATATTACTAAAGTAATACAATAGATGGCAAAACCCCACACCTGTGTGCTTATGTGAAGGGAGCTTCGATGGCTAGTCTAGAACAACTAAGATGGATGTTGTATGATAGTAGAAGCTAAGGAGTAAACTCACAGTAATGACTAATAAACTGTGTGGAGAAGGGATTGGCCGTATATCTATATACGCATGTATACACAGGGCAACTATGACATGACCGTGTAGGTCCACACAGTCATAGTCGATGCCACCATCGTGTGGTGTAGACTCGGCCCATAAAGATGTACCAAATGTTGCATACTAGTTTCCCCACCTCCCACGGCCATTGGAGCTCATTTTAGGCCTCGTTCGGGCCCCGCGATGTCAAGACAAAGTATCCAAGAGTAAAGTCTATCTAGTCCATGTGTGGACTTTTATCAAATAATGGTATAGTGTAATATGTAGCTTACTTAGCAACATGCCAAATCTAATCCAAGTCTTCTTTACACCATTTGGCAAGAGTAAAGTCTACCTACTTCATGTGTGGATGACTGTTATGAGATAAGGCTCTAGTATAGTATGTAGCCTTTTTGGCAATGTGCCAAATCTAATCCAAGCATTCTCTAAACCATCTAGCCTCTTAAGCTACCTTCCCATATGAATATAGGGATGCCGGGTAGTCGAGCTACTCAACCATGGCTACTCCTCATAATGGGGGCCATACAAACATGAACTATGCTTGGACAATACAATATGAGGGTTGAGCATTGATATCCAACAAGGCCAAGTACAAGTCTACATTAGATATATACACAAGGCAAGGCTCATGGGCGAAAATTTTTACCCAGGTCAAGGGTTCAGCTTTTAACAACAAACATTCACCCCCATAGCTAAATTGGCCATTGTTCATACAGTACTAGCCTTGGCTGCTCATGGGAAGTGGCCGATATTACAAATGGATGTAAAGACATTTTTGAATGGCCATCTCAAATAGGCGGTTTATGTGTCATAAACTACCTAGGTTTGAGATACCCAGGTCACAAAACAAAGTGTACAAACTCCAAAAAACATTGTACGGGCTGAAATCACGTCTCTCAAAGCAAGGGATGAGCGAATAAATGCTTTCTTTGTAAGTATTATCTTTCTAAAATCCTGTCAAATGTAAATTTGTTATTTTCTGTGAGCAAGGTAGATACATGATCATTGTTCTATATGTGGATGACCTTATTATGATGGGAGAAGACACACGAGATGTTGAGCTCAAAGTTTAGAATGACATACCTTGGGCTTATACATTTCTATTTGGGGATTGAGGTCTAGCAAGAGTCAAATGGAAACTTCATTTTTTAGCAAAAGTATGTATGAGAAATTCTGAAGGCATTTAGCATGGCTGAGTGCAAGTTAGTGGTGGTTACACCCATGGAGATTGATGTGAAGATTTCTCCACGTGTATAGGAAGGAGTATATAAAGGTGGTGGTGAGAGTTTAATCTTTATGTGCAATGCATGGCTTGACATCACAGCCTAACATCAGATTTGCAATTAGTGTCCTTAGTAGGTTCTCAAATCAATATCAAGAGAACTAGTGGAAGGTAGGGATGCAAGTGTTGAAGTACATCAAAGGTACCCATGAGTATGGCATCACTTACACATTGGAAAATATCTTGACTGGATTTTTTGAGATTGGGTAGGAAATTGTTATAGAATAAATCTATTTCTAGTTATTGTTTTCTTATTGGTTCTAGAATTACATTCATGATCAGCAAAGAAGCAGCCTATAGTGGCACTTTCTTCTACAAAAGGCAGCATGCTTTACTTCATGTGAAGTAGTCTAGCTAAGAAGGACTTTAGGAGATAAGGGTGTTGCTCAAAAGGGAGTGACAATGTTGTTGTGCGACAATCAGAGTTCCATGGAAATTACCAAGAACTTGGTGTTTCATGCTCACACAAATCACATTGAGATACAGTATCATTATGTGCATGAGCTTATCACATGGATGGAGAGGTGAAGCTTGTCTACTACCCAACAATAGAGAACTGTGTAGAAATTTTCATAAAGGCTCTCCGGAGCAAACCATTTTCATCGACTCGGCATTGGATTGAAGAGGTAGTTCTGAAGAGGTAGACATTAGGGGGTGTGTTGGAAAAGCATCTCCACCCTCGTGCTCCATCCCCATGTTATTGTGTAACAGATGTGCTCTATTTTGGAAGGTCCCCAATGTGAGGATTAGCCATTGTGGTGAGCACCAAAGCACACCTAGTAGTTCCTAGTTTAGACACTAGATGGTGGCCAAATGGTTAGTAGATGACTTATGTAGACTTAGCACTGTGCCAAGTAGGATGCATGTTTTTGTGTGGGGTATGTGACTACATAAGTGATTAGTGCTAGAAAACAAATTGAGAACATAATTTTCTCGCGTTGTGGGGCCTATTTTGTCCAAACGGTCTCAAATGGTTGGTAGCTGCATAAAGTTCCTACGTGACAATGTTGTAGTCTAATATAGTCCTTGCTACCGATGATATGTGTGGTTGGTCATTTTGGACCTAGTGGGTTGGGTAACATGTTCAACCTACATCCATGCTAACCCTAGGTACTATATATAGACTACGTCCATGCTGATCTTGGGTACTATATATGTTACTTTGTCAACAGGTATAATAAGGTCATGATGGCTCTAGAGGATCATGAGAAGATAGTTTTTGACACCAAATGGGAGGGGCATTCGCTTCTAAATGTGATGACCTTTGGTCACAAGAATGCTCCGATAACATTTTAGGTGCATAAGGTATTTTATGAATACCTAGTAACATTCATGCAAGTATTTTTAGATAATTTTAGTGTTTTCTGTAAAAAGATAGATCATCTCTTTTGTATGTCCTTATGTTTGGAAAAGTGTCAATCTTCTTGTCTTAGCCTAATTATTATGGCTAAGTGCACACTTGCCAGTGGAGTAAGTGGCATTCCCTTAGGTCATGTGGCATCCATCATTGAGATAACTATGGAGTCCAAAATAGTGGAGGTGATCAAAGCATTGTGGACACGATGGAATCTAAAGAAAATGGGTCAATTTTAGGCCAAATCAAGTGGCATAGCTAATTCCTGTGTTTCTTGGTTAATGTGGCTTATCCAATACACCTTCTTACAAAGAGGGATGCACAATACCACCAATTAGAGCAATGCCAAAAAGCTTTCTATTACTTGCAGCTCATGTTGCTTTGATTTTTTTCTAGTTGCCGGATTTATCCACAGAATTTCATGTGTTCATTTATGTATTAGATGTGACCAATCAGGAGTGTGCTAATAGGAGTCTCATGTCCTCCCACCTTAGCTAGTATGATTAAGATGGTTGGATATTCAAGATAATTTCTCCAACTGCTTTTGGCCACACTCTAGTAATTGTTAACTTGGCAAGAGCCATATTACTCTTATCATTATACCTTGTGATATCAAAATACTTGTCCATAGAGTCAGTCCAGCTTAACACTACCAGTCCAGCTTCACCTTCCAAGATGGAGTGCTTCTTTAACATTGTTATCCAAAGGCTCCATTTTTAATATAATATTATGATCTTGATGCCCGTGCCTCATGATTCTTCTGAAATAAAAGACTTTTCTTAATTCAAAACTTTGGCAATGAGTACATAACAAGAAAAGATGTCTTTTATCCCCTCAAAAAGTTTATTACATGGCTAGGAAAAATCGTGGGATCCAAAAAGTTAAAAACAATGATATTGCCCTACAACTAGGGAGGAAGATATAGACTCACATGATTTAGCCTGGCTAAATACTCATCTAGGGTAAAAAGACTTCTACCATAAATTTTATATTCCTTTACAAAATCTAGAATTTCCATAATCATGGCTAAGCTTAGATTTGAAGCATAGAAAATGGAAGATAATCTATGTCTACAATAAAGCTTTTCTTTGTCTTCATCCCATTGATGACACCACAAAAATAAGGACCGATATAAGACTATCATAAATAAAAATCTTAATAACCATGATAAAAATTTACAACCATCACTTTGTCACTGGATAGATGCTCAAAAGCAACTCGGATCGCTTGTCCAAGGAAGAGAACAAGTCTTGGACCATATTGTATTTTTAATTTTACACAACATTACTCAAAATGGAAGACAAGATTCAAACAAAAAACAAGATAACATATATTATGTTTCAATAAGTTTTATTAAAATGCATCAAAGGAAGGTCATTAAAGACCAAACCTAGCTCTCATAGAGCGAGATGATATATCTGAAAAGACATGCCATAATACACTTAATCAGAGGCTTGGCTAGCTGCCAAGATCTTATGTCGAGGAATATAGAGCCTAAGATTCCTATACATGAGTCTATTAACCCTAAGATCTCTCCAAACTAGTCCATAAATAACTATGTCTCTTACAACATCAAGTCAAATAAGGATCATCGCAAGGGCAATGTTCCCAATAGCTTCTCATCCTGGTTATAGATAGCCATGATCCCCAATCCTAGGTAGTACCACCTGTGTAAATAGAATGGGGATATACAATAGCACTTGCATAAACCCTAATTAGCTCTCACTTGACCATAGAAAAGAATAGGAGAAGCCATTGTTTCATTCCATTCTCCTTCACACACTCTCCATCTCACTCACATAATAATGATAAATTCACACCATACTAATGTAATACCAAATTTTTGTAGACTTGGCCATTAGGCACGACCGATTATTTTCCACACACTCCTACTATTAATGCACACCACATATATATCACACCGGAACTATCCATATGAACTTTCTATCTCAACACTGTCCCCTGAAGTTCATCATATCCATCTCTAGTACTCCAAGTTTGTCTCTCAAGTACTCTTCTCTTTCCCAAGTGACTTGTGAAGATGTCGGCAACCTATTCTTCATTCCTTCACATATGCCAAATCAACATGTCCTTCCAACACCTCTCTAATGAAATGATAATGGACCTCTATGTATTTGGTTCTCACATGATGTTCTAGATTACTGGCCACAACTGAATACTGCTCATGTTGTCATAATGTATGACAACCACTCTATCATGATATTAATCTAAATCATAAAGTAGTTTTTGCCAAACCACTTCACATACAGCCATAGTGCCTTCTCTGTACTCTGCCTCTATGCTAGATAACACAAATGTGTGTTGCTTCTTGTTGCTACTCCAAAATCACATCACTTCCCAAGCTAAATACACATACCCACTAGTAGACCTCCTATTTTAAGAACTTCTTGCCCAATCTGCATCCGTGTAACATACACAATCATGTCCTTTCCATGCTCATAAAATAGACCATAATGGGGAAATGGTCTTTACATATCTCATGATCATCTTGATAGCACCCAAATGTGGTTTTCTGGGACTCTTCATAAACTGGCTAACTAGTCCCATCGCATAACATAAATCCAGTCTAGTGATAGTAGTTAAGTAAATTAAGCAGCCAAAACCATCATCCTATACGTTGTAACATCTTCTAACTCTTCACTAAATCAGCCCTTATCTTTATGTTTTCCTCCAAAGGTGTCATCAAAAGCTTGCATCCAATCATACCATACTCTGCCAATATATCCAAGGCATAGTATTATTGACTTTGCACCAACCATATGCCATCTAATATCCCTCAATGCAAAGAAAGAATCTTAACTCTCCCAAATCTTCCATGTCAAACTGGCTATCCAAAGATGCTTTCACTTCAGAAATATCATTCCCACAATCACTTGTGACTATCAAGTCATCGATATAAATTATAATCCCTCAATGCAAAGAAAGAATCTTAACTCTCCCAAATCTTCCATGTCAAACTGGCTATCCAAAGATGCTTTCACTTCAGAAATATCATTCCCACAATCACTTGTGATTATCAAGTCATCGATATAAATTATAATCACCACTGAACCATTTGTCTTTTTTTACATGTAGTGAAGAATCTAAATTCCCAACATGAAAGCCAATGCTTATAATATACATGCTAATTCTATAACTCCAAGCTCATGATGCTTGCTTCAAAAACCATAAAATGTCTTCTTAAATCTATATACATGTGTGGGAAACTCTAGATGTACATATCCATGTGGCTGCTCCATAAACATCTGTCCATTTAAGAATGCGTTCTTCACATCTATTTGGTGTAACTCCCAACCTTTAGATATAACCAATGAAATCACAGACATCATGGTAGCCATCTTAGCCACTGGACCAAATGTCTCATCATAATCAAGTCCATGAGTTTGTGCATAACCCTTAGCGACCAACCTTCCCTTATGTCTTTCCACAGAACCATTTGATTTTCATTTGACCTTGTAAACCCATTTGTAACCCCAATAACATTCTTTCCATTTGGTAACTCAACCAAATCCCATGTATCATTATGTGCCAATGCATCCATCCCTTCATCCATAACTTTGTCCCAAACTTCTTTTCCAATGGTCTTATCAAATCCACATGTTTCACCATACATGTTATATATGCATAATGCATAGCATATCCTCTATATGTCAACCTTTGTATAACGCATAACATATTCTCTATATGTCAATATCTGTAAAACTGGATATCTCAATCTTTGTGATCTCCTTAAACTCTTACATGTGGTGGTACATACTTCTCTTGCTTCACACCTAGAGTCTCTAACATTGGAATTCCCAACTCATCACCTCTGCTACAACTCTCCATTTAAGAATGCATTCTTCACATCCATCTGGTGTAACTCCCAACCTTTATATATAACCAACAAAATTACAAACATCACGATAGCTATCTTGGCCACTGGACTAAATGTCACATCATAATCAAGTCCATGAGTTTGTGCATAACCCTTAGCGACCGACCTTCCCTTATGTCTTTCCACGGAACCATCCGATTTTCATTTGGCCTTGTAAACCCATTTGCAACCCCAAAACATTCTTGCCATTTGGTAACTCAACCAAATCCCATGTATCATTATGTGCTAATGCATCCATCTCTTCCTCCATAGCTTTGTCCCAAACGTCTTTTCCAATGGTCTTATCAAAACAAGTAGGCTCCACATGTTTCGCAATACATGTTATATATGCATAATGCATCGCATACCCTCTATATTTCAACCTTTGTATAATGCATAGCATACTCTCTATATGTCAATCTCTGTACTGGATATCTCACTCTTTGTGATCTCCTCAATGGTTATGGATCACTATGAGCTCCTTGACCTCTTGCATGTGGTGGTACATACTTCTCTTGCTTCACTCCTAGAGTCTTTAACATTGGAATTACCAACTCATCATCAAGACTTTTCAAACTAGGTGGCTCATAATCTGCATTCCAATGTCAACACCTTCAGCTTTCTTCTTTCCTTTGTCCAATGCACTACTCTCAGTACTCACCACACCATGCCTCAATCTTTCTTACCATGGACTCACATTCCCACTACTAGAAGTCTCATGTAATATACTATAGAACTCTCCAATGCCAATTGCACATCCACATCTGCATCAATGTCACAAACCACCATATTCTCCATTTCTTTGTACCAACTAGCCAACTCATAGAATATGACATCCTAACTAATGAGAACGTGTTTTGTGACTGGACTATAGCATTTGTATACTTTCTTATCCTATGCATACCTAATGAAGATACTTTTTTCACCTTTTGGATCAAACTTAGTCCTCTTCTCATTAAGCACATGCACATATGCAATACATCCAAAAACTTTCAAGTGTCCAATGCCGGGCCTAAAACCTATTAACCTCATCTCTAGTGTACTCTCATGTATGGCAGTTGTAGGCGTCTTGTTCAAGAGCATAGGGGTCTCCTTACGTTGTGTGAAAAGAAATGAAAAATATAAGAGAGAGAAGAATAGATGGTATAAAGATACGATTCCACATTTACAAGATTTTGGAGCTTATGGGAAGGTGTAGCAGCTTTAATACAAGAGCTACGACTAGAGAGGGTAGGGCTATACTCGTCATAGTTGTAACACCCCAAAAATTTAAAAAATGCATATATTAATCATATACTTAGGAAGAGGGTGCACGGATGGGCAACAGCAATGCTATTTGGATTGCAATTGAAAAAGAAAGAAAAATTAAGTTGGTATCCCATATGGTAAAGTCCAAGAAGGTGTGGGTAGGCTATCCTAGTCATAGTTGCACCACCCTAAGAAATAAAAAAAATGCACGTATTAATTATATACTTAGGAAGAGGGTGCAAGGATGGGCACCTAGGGATAACACCAATACTATTTGGATTGCAATTGAAAAAGAAATAAAAATTAAGTTGGTAACTCATATGGTGAAGTCCAAGAGGGTGTGGGTAGCTCTAACATTGATGAGTGGGTTAACAATGCTTTACAAATTTTCTAATTTTAGTATTCAGCTATACAAGCTCCTTATCCTCGACCACCCAATGTTCCAAGACTTGGAGCGAAACTTATTTGCTATCACTAAAATGGAAAGTGTCATTTTAGGTTGCTGAACTAGGGTTGGGGCTTCGCTATAGATAATCCTTTTGGAGGTGATGGGAGGGTGTAGCAGCCTTGGTACAAGATCTAAGACTAGAAGGGTGAGGTTATCCCATTGTTTCATTTCTCAAAAATTAATACAAATGGATTAATTTATTGCATCAATTAATCCTATACTTAGGAGGAAAGCTTAGGAATGGGCACTAGGGATTACACGAAGCCTGCTAGAATCACAATAAAAAAAGAAAGAAAAATTAAGCTAGTGTCACTAGCCTGGACATTTGCCAGTATATGAAAGGGGTCTCGTGGACTCCAGGATGTCTAAATATTTGGAAAGTACAAGCTTTGGGAATGGGAGATTATCTTGGAATACAATGTTAAAAGAAGCATAAAGAGACATGTTAATAAATTAGTTAATCTTAAAATTTGACTTCCATAAGCTCCTTATCCTTGACCATCCACTATTCTAATACTTTGGAGGAAACTTATTTGGAATTACTACCACATAAAGGGAGTCATTGTAGACCTGACTACCCAAGAAGGTTGCTAGATAACTGACCAAAATTGAGATTAGGGATTTGAACACCAATTTTAGGGATTTGAACACCAATTTTAGGCTTGAGAAAGTTATAAAACCACCTATACATACCTATACATACGATTGAACACCAATTTTAGGCTTGAGAAAGTTATAAAACCACCTATACATACCTATACATAACTGATTAGGGATTTGAACACCAATTTTAGGCTTGAGAAAGTTATAAAACCACCTATACATACCTATACATACGATTGATGTAGAGGGGGAGAGTAAGATAGAGAAAGAAATGTTATCTAATAAAATAAGGAGGCCATATCAAGTGCATGAAGAACAGGAGCATAGCAAGAAAAAGAGAGATAAATTAGGTTTAAATTCTTTTGAGATTAAATAAATAAATCGATAGCATGTGTACGAGAGAATCTGAGTCGATATTATATGGCACGCTTAATGATTAGTGACTCTTGAATTTCTTAACTATACATGATTGCCTTAATCTGACTCATAGAGTAAACACTTTTGGAGTTAAAGATTCAAAAGATAGAATATTTGACTAGTTTGTGACTAGATTTTAGGTATAATCTTAATTAGGGTCTATTTTGGGAAGAGTTTATCTTTGCTTGTAATTAGAATCAGATTTTGAGGTAAACATGAAAGTTTTAGAGGACATGAAACTCTACAAAAGTGTATGAGACACTACAAAACTAAATCATTTTTGAGTTATTCGTGCAAAGTGGGACACTTGGCTGTTTTTGACAGTTTTATACTGAAAACACAACTTTGGCCATTTTGAACGCTCTCAAAAGGACCTTAGAACTCATTTTTAGAGAGCCATCATAGAGATTTATTTTATAGAGCGTTAGAATTACTAAAACTTTGTAGTTTTGACTTTTCTCTAATTCCAAATAGATTGGAAGATATTACTCTCCCAAAGAGACCACTTGTCAGGATTTACCTTAGAAATTCTTATCAAAATTGACTCTGATCTATATAGACCAGATGGGGTATATTTTTTTGGTGAGCATTTTTGAGCGAGCGCTTTTTGGTGTTTAGGCGAGCGGTTTCTCTCTCTACACTTCTAAGTGTCTATCAGCTCTCTATGGTCTCAAACATTATGACTCATGGTGACAGTAGAGGAGAGGAATGAATGGATACAAGAGCACTATACACATTGCAACTCATTTACAACTATCAATGCATATCAAGTTATAACTACCATTGCAACTCGTTTACAGAGTCACCATATTATGATCTTAAACTTTCATTTTATATTCCCTAGAAAACTTACAAGGCCACAACATTACATGGCAAACACCTACGACATGACACGATCATTTGTACTTCTTTGCAAAGATACCATATGAAAGCATTTTGGGCCTCAACTATTATCTCTGTCATTTCCGTCTACCCTAGCTTGCAAATGAAGGTGGAAACTTCAGCTCTTAGAGGATCCTCCTTTGCCTCTTCAATGATGCCGAAAGCTCTCCACATCCCAATGGCTAAAGCTGCTTTTACCTCTAGCATGTTCTTGTCTGCAAGGTCTACCGCTTGGCATGTTTTTAGCTTCTTGTAGAGCTCATTTACTTCAGATGTTGTTGTCCATGCCTCCAAAACGACATCCGATCTGTTCCTTTTCTTTGAGTTGCATGAAAGATTTAAGAGCTTTATTTAAGATGGTTGCAAACGTTGTAGTATTAGAGGGATTACTAGATGGCCACAACCATAGAGTTCACAAGCACTCTGTTACAATATGAAGATATAAGGGGAGAGTGGTATGGGATGTGTCTAGAAGAAGAGTGTCTAGAAGAACATGGCAATCTCTACTGTGTTTATAACTTCAAAAGGAATTAAAATTTGCTTTTTCGAGCACTAGAATTCTTATTTTAAGAATAACAAAAAATACTTTAATCACAATTGTTATTGTTTTAATGTCTCCATCATAATCTCTCTCTCTCTCTCTCTCTCTCTCTCTCTCTCTCTCGTGTTGTTGAGATCTCACTCCAATTACATCATCTCTCTCAAAAATCTAAGCCATGAAAGAAGCAAAGAACATGGCCATTGTCATAATATGAGTGAACAACAATAATGTCTAAAACCAATATATTTTAAACATTACAAGCTATTGAAATACATCAGTACTACAGATGTCGGACTCCCCGGTGGAAGAAGGGAGGTGGTATAGGGTAGGGACCTCTACCAAATGGTGCAAGTGCGGGTGGAAAGAGTGGCCTTACAAAATCAGGCCGTGGTGCCCATGAGGAAACTGCAAATGAAGCTACGGGGGATGTATGTGGCAAGACATGTCGATATTGGGGCTCCATTGGAACACCAAGTGGCCATGAAAAAGCACTAGACTGTATTGGGCTCATGGGTACTGGAAGGACTGGATGATATGGTGCCCCCACGTCCACTTACTGTTCTCGTCGAACAATCTCACTGACCTCACCCCTGAAAAATTGGTTACCCAAATCATCGTGCATAGCGCGGCAAGTGGTCGTAGACATGAACTAAGGCACATCTCGTCGCTCTCCAAGCTGATATAATGTCGTTGTTGTTGCAGTGTCTTGCATGCTCTAGCCATGGACCCAGTACTACCAGTAAAGAAATCTAGGACAACGTCCTCATGATTAGTGAATGTCCCGAGTAACCACCTGCCATAGTAGAAGCCCATCCTTGCAAAACGCTCGCTACTCTCAACAAAATATTGGATGGGATCCCTGCCTTTATTCAATTGGTATGGGGAGGTTTTCTCCTATGCTTTCGGCTCCAAGAAGATATCATCGCCAACCTCAAAGCCTCCGCAATCTGCAGCTACCTCGCCTCCCCACCTATCATACTTTGGACGAGTGGATGTACTCTCACTAGGGTGCATGAAGACAGCGATGACCAAAGAAGAGACCTACTTACACACGTAAGTAAGTACTTTAGAGAGGGAAATCATTGAGCTTGACTTTCACAAAAACCAAAGAATCCTGCACTCACCTCTTCTTGGCCATCTTTTGACATGACATAGAGATATCGCGGGACGTGCAAGAACAAAGTCCTTCATAATGTGAAGTTCCAAGTTCCTACCTCCCGCACAACAATCACCAAGTGCTCCACACTTAGAGTGCACACCATAGTGCCATGGCATGTAGGAACTCTGCAACAAGCATGAAATCCGACTCCATAAGTATCCCCCGAAAAACATTCCATCGAGGAACCTCTAAAGCGCTCTTGTGGCAACACGTATCTGTAGGAAAATCAACCCACACCAAGCGCACGCCTCCAAGGCTATCGAAGGCGTCCATACTTCCCCACCTCATCAAAGATCCCATGAATGGTTGCAATACTGCAATATTCCTGGAACAACAAAGCATGTAAGGAGAGTGCAAACGCTATAATGACGATGAATGGAGAGAGTCACTCGCACATCATACCTGTGTTTTCACTTTTCCATAAGCGCGAGACTGAGCTAATCAATGTTCGAGCTCAAAACTAAGTGTAGGGGGTTCACCACGATGGGACGGTAGTTCTACATTTACGCAACACCAAATACATGTTATGAGCGTTGATGAATAAATGATCTAATGAATGCTTTAACACGTTAAGTTTACTTACTACATCCCAAGAGGTCCGCCTCGTCAGCTTTTGAACTTTTCAACCCCTGCTCTTGGGTCTCACCATGCGAAGGGGTCACCTGCTCTTTGCCCTGTGCATGGGACTGCCACTCATCTTCATGCTCATCATCCTTGGGATGGTTGTCCTCAAATTCCTCATCTGAGTCATCCCCTTCCCAGTCTGGCCATGACCTTTTTTGGCCGATGGAGGTGTGGATTTCTTACCCTTTTTCTTCACGGGGTTTAATTCTTGCTTGGTGGATGGCAGGCTTCTTTCCCTTTCTGGCCACTGCATTCAACCAACATTAGAACTATAAACTCCCAAAAAATAGGCTTCATACCTTGTACGAATTAAATAATGTGCACAAGGAAACGTACTCTGAAATTGCTCTGCCTCCCCCTCTAGATAGTCTAACCACCATGGACAAAATATCCATGTGTCCTTGCCCTGAAGCTCATCGATCCACTCTTCGGGGTACAATCCTATCTCCTCCACCTCAGACGGCACCCATGCGTCCGAAGGGTGCACAAGAATGTAGACTCAATCACGTACACTACTTCTCCACCACCTAATACACAGCCATTAGAAAGGTCTAAGAAACCAATACAAGAAGCAGGAGAGATCTCTACCATGCAAGGCAAAATAATAATAAGAGTTGAGGTACTTTATACCTGTACAAGAGGCGTCGTGATGTGCATGGTAGGTGTGGTTGTTGGTCAGGATCCAAGGTAGCATGCATTTGTCCTTTCCACCTAAAAAATGCCTTCTCAAAATGAGACTTCCTGTAAGATTTCAGGGCATCCGTGATACCTACTCTAGAGTCTTCTTTGGCTCTTTCATGCATGCCAAGTACTGTAGGTGAGCCTGCCTCCATCTTCGCGTATAATTTGAGCGTGTACTTGGTCAATTAGAACCAATACACATGACAATGGATCCACATGAAGAAGGCTCTGTCGAATGGTGGAATCTGCGCATCCCTCATAGCAAACTCACCACCGGCCAATATGTCAAGCAGCCTACATTTTCTGCATTGTAAACAAGCATTACGTTTCTAATAACTTTTTAAAAAAATGTAATGCATCAAGAGAGCTGAAGGTCTTACTCTTCATTTGAAACATGTGCTCGAGTAATCTCGACTAGATTTGGTGTAGTGAATTTACTAGCCTTTTCACTCCACCCTTGATACGAGATCACTTTTTTAAAGAACTCTTTCCCACAGTCGATGTTGGCAATTTGTGCCAACTCATGTCCCCTTTTAGTGAAGAGTGTCTCCGTCTCCTTGAGGGCATCCTTATAATTCTTGTCTCGACGAACAATTCTGCATCCATCATGTATTATCTATTCCCTCGCTCAGGCAAGCCATTGATCTTAGCCGGGAACGTGGCATCGAATTCGGACTGCAATGCGTTTATATTTATTTAAGAAGCTTACTTCGAATTGAAAACATTAAGAAATATATTTCGAAATCAAAACATACTACAATGCGCACACACCTTGAAAACTAATTGTGACAAGAGTGCCATGGGAAGCTTCAACCACTTGGATCTATTGGATCCCCGATGAATAAGCGCTTTCTGGGCCTATGCACAATTAGCATCACTAAACTTTGACAACAACCATTGTGGATCGGCAAGACCCACACGCTACATCATAAATATATCATGTGCCATTGTGTTCGGCACATGAATGGTGGTGATCCTGAAAAATTTGCATGCATTATAAACAAGGAAAAAGATGACATACACAATGTTTCTTCATTTCATATACATATTGTACAATGCATTTACTTGTTGATCATGCATAGCACCAACAAGTACTCCGCCTTCTCTTCCTCTAGGAACAGGACCACTCTGCAATTCACCTTGGGAATCCTCTCTTTTTCGACTCGATTGGTATTCACCCATTCTTGCCAAGCTTTGAGTCGATGGTTGTTTGCTATCCCAAACAACGAACATCTTGCCAACCATGTGTTTCCATCCTTTGGTCTCCTCCAATATCGTGTTAAATTCACCTGACAATGATAGATTGTGGCTAGTTGCACTTCGACGGTCGAATGAAATGGGGGCTTTGCCTAGGAATCCCTCACAAAATGAATGCCGCCATTGTCGATTGGTACTTGCTCTCCTCACGATACTTATGATCAGCCCCTCGACAGAATCCTTGTTCGTGCGGATTGCTGGGCTTGCAAAAGGAGGCAACAAAGCAGCACTCCAGGAAGGCGGTTCTCCACCCAATTTGTTGAGATGTGTCGATCAACCACTTGGCCGAAACTCTCTTTCATAGACTCCTCTTCTTCTATAATCGTGGCACTACCGGTGGCCACACGATTGTCAGCGGTCATTGAAGAACCAACTTCCATAGTCATCAGCTCTGCAATTGTGAGGTGTTTGTCACCTCGCTTGATGTGGCCACTTGTGATATGCCCACATCTTGCAAGAGAACGATCTCATCTTGCTATCCAGTAAACCCTTTCGATTGCAGAAACGAGTCCGTGTGGAAGCATTTTGTCTTGAATACGCATCCATATTACCATAAATACTTCTTAAATTAGTCTTTTGTCATTCAACATGTGATGCAATTATCTTAAATTAGTATTTAAACTATATTAAATTTTTATTGCTAGAGCGAGAATATGTTCATCCACCAATCTATTCTATCTGACCTTGAGCTTTACAATGCCCTGTCTTGTAAGAGAACATACCCTAATTTAGAAATTTGAATGCAAGGATAATCAGTTGAGCTTAACCTTTGTGGATGTTACCTCATTGTAGAGGGTTCTATTGTGCAATGTCTATCTCCTTCAAATACATGCTCGCTCTTTCCCAAACAAGTTCAAAATATGCATTTTTTATTGTGGTGTCGAAATTCGAGGAAAGAAACCTTTATAAATAACATTAAAAAAATAAATATAGTTTTTTATTTTGAGTGTTGAACCTCTCCCACTAGTATAAATATAGAGACAAGCTCCAAAGCAATTTGTTATATAGCATTGCCACCAAGCCTTGTTAAAAGAGGAAAACAATCCAAACCCTCCTCCTTTTTGCTTATAATGATGACCTCATCAAATGTTAGCATTGAAGTTGTTGCTGCGTGTATCGAGAGGGAGGCCACCGATATGGAGATCAAGCAGAAGACCATAGATGGTGCACAAGCATGGAAAGGTCTCACATCCTTTCCACTTCCTGAAATTTCCTGAAGTTAAGAACAAAGTGGTGGGCTTAATTGCAATTTGGCGAGTCCATGGTTTTATTAATGAATCGTCTAAGCATGTCTTGCTAGAGGAAGTACAGAAGAGTATGAACACTGTTCACTTACTTTGTGCCTACATCCCGGAGAACAAGTGAGACCCATAGTAGTAAAGATATTGGTTTTCACATTTCTGTATTTGAAAGGTGTACATAAATGAACTTGGTTTTATTCTCAATTTGAACTAATAACCCCAATGTAGAGGATGTGATATTGGGTTTCACATTTCTGTATTTGAAAGGTGTACGTAAATGAACTTAATTTTATTTTCAATTTGAACCAATAATCCCAATATATAGAGGATGTGATGCTGACATGTGTTTGTGTTCACTCCCACTGAAGTAATTATGTCATGTTGCTCTCTCTAACTTGCTTCACCCCTCTTCATGTGGAGGGGAGCTTGAAATTTCTGTAATTGAAAAATATACATTAAAAAACTAGGTTTTATTTTGAGTTCAAACCAATAACCTCAATTGTAGGCCCTCTCTGTCTTGGAGAAGAGGAGGATCTTTTTGGAATCCGCTCGCCCGATTCCCAAAAAACGCTCACTCGAAAATGCTCACTTAAAAAAATATCCCGACCAAATGGACCAATGCATAAGCATAGTTAAGACTTAGTTATAACAACAAGAGATGATCTCACTGGTTAGAACATGATACTTGATAATGTTAAAAACAAAGATTTCCATGTGACTTGAATAAATTAAAAGACTAAGAGAAGTTAAGGATTGTTTGAATTAAAAGCTTGTTTTATACTTGAAGTTAATTTTGATTGATTTGAATATGCATGCCTTGAAAGATTATGGACCAGAGATTAGCGTAAGACGATAAGTATGACTTGTGATTACTTTGTTTTGAAATGAATGATTGATATGCATGTATGAATGATTGATATGCATATGAATGATAAGACTCAACATGAGATTGAGATTCGGATCGACCATTCTTAGATAAAGAATTGCCAGACAGAGAACGAGATTTATATCCTCTAAGAGCCATGTGATAGAACCCAGAGAGGACAAGACTCAAAAAAAGACACCCGAGATAGCCACGATGTCTAGTGTGGAGGTTGGGTGGACGAGCATCGAAAAAAACCCGAGATTGGTTGAATTTTGATCATTATGACTAACCATGTTGTCAAGCATGGTAATAAAGATAGAATCTTAAAAAACACATACATTGTGAGTGATTGAGATGATATGCTTTAATTGTTAGAGATTTATATTATGTGAATGATTGTTTGAGATTACATGATTCTTTGTTTATGTGATAAGAATCTTAGATATGGCATGCATGCTTGTTTGCTATTTGAGAAAGTTGATTTGATTGTATTGCTATATAGACGTAGCACAATTAAGTGAGTTTTAATGTTTTTTTAGATTAAGTTATACGATTAAAAATTGACTAGATTCGGATCCGTGACAAGCATGCAGAAACTATAAATACCAAGTCTTCTCATCATCCAAAACAGTGACCTAAGATGCAAAAGGTCAACATTAATCTTCTAAACAATGTAGTCATAAAAGAGAAACGTTTCCTCAAAGAAGACTATATAACAATCCTGATGTATGCACAACCCTCAAGAAGGGTAATGCAAAAAATACAGTGGTAGCTCTAGCCATTGAGGAACGCTACCTCAAAGGGAGAGGGATGAAAAAGTCACATTGGGGACCTATAATGCCAAATCGGTTACGAATCCCCTAACACACCAAGTGAAAGATGCAAAGAACTCGCCATATCATTTCAAAGGGATTAGTTACTAAGAGGAAGGTGGGAAAGCAAAAGTTACATGATAATGTAATGTAAAAATTGAATATATATATATATTTATATATTTATAAAACTTAGGTGATTCATGTATTTAGGAAATAGAAAATGAGGGCTGCTATCCTTGTAAATATGGATACTTTAAATATAGATTTAGCCTTAGAACAAGGTTTGGAATCTTTAATTAATGTGTATGACCAATGGATCCAAAGCGGGCCCACACACATACACACAAAAAAGGAAAAGACTAATATACAAAGCACAAAAATACGCACTAGTTAATGATGTACATTTTCCACATGGACATAGATATGATGCATCGAAAAAAGAGAAGTATTATTTTTTTCCAATCTTTCAATCTTAAATTTGGGAAACTATAATTACTTTTCCATTAGAAGCTTAGAGGTGGTGTTGCAGTCAAAAGGTTGACACCACCCACTGAAAACACCAATGAGATAGTTTCAATAGTTTATGATGCTCTCTCTGATGGCAAAAAGCTCATGAACTTCAAAACTAAGCCTTGTTTATCCAAAAGCACAAAAGCTGCAATCCTCAATGAGCACAAATGTTTCTCCAAAGATTTCAAAACAGTCAATACCCAAATGCAGTCTACCAAGCTAAAGAGCCTTATCACTCTTCAACCTTGATAGCTTGCTATGGTGCTGCCAAATAACAGTACTCCTGGTCAACATCACAGTACTCCATTTAAGGGCCCCTCAAGCCCCCCCTCCTGACAATGAAGCTCTGCCAAGTGAAGTATGCTAAATTTGCATCATCACATACATACTCCTCAGGGCACCATCTGAAAGACTGTTGTGCTCTTACTCTTTCACTTCAATTGCACTCAAAGGTCCCTTCACTTTCCCACTCGCAGCATAGCTAGTATCACTGTTTCAACTAAGAACGATAATACACATTCCCATGTTCAAGAAAGAGTAAAAGCACCTTGAGCCATCACCTAATCGCAGTGAAAGATAACTTTCTCACCATGCTTAGCACCATCTATAACCTATCTGTTGTTCTGTTTTATTTTAGCCAGAAATGATGGTTTGACCCTCATCTTCTCCTTCGACCATCTGCTAAGATGATTTCATTATTTTAGCCAGACATGCACTTAGGGCACCCTACCAAGTTTATGCCTAAATGTGGAGTCTTTACATGTCACCAGAGCAACAGTAGAGCTTAATTTGCTAAAGAAATGTGTTAAAAGCAGATAAGTTTTGAGTTGATACCATGCTGTCAATATGCCACCAATTCTCATGACCTTGGAGAATCTCTGTAGCTTTAGACCAAGATACAACTAATGATCCACTAATAATGACTATTGACACGAGCATGGCAAAGGTAGCTAACTGAAGTACCGAATGTCACTTGAAAAGCTTTCCAAGCCCATATAATAAGCCTGAACCTGCAAGTGCAGAATCTCCTCCAGATGCTTTCTTTGCACACAACTCCCGCAGCTTACTTCTAAGAACCTGTTACACCCCAGTATCGGACAGCCATGTAAGTAACCAATTTTATTTATTTTTGTTAAAAAGCAATCTGACCAGAAGCCAAAACACCTACATATTGTACTCGATAAAGAATCCTTTGTTCACTAGCACATAATGTACAAGCCATGTTCAACTTTCCGGACTGCCTAGCAGTAGGTTGCTTCCCTTCTTTTCCACTAAACGCACCACCATCAGAAGCCACTTGATTCTCCTAAAATGAACCAGAAAAAAAATCGGGACATATTGAAACCAATTGCTTCCATAGTTTAAAAATTAATCACTACCTATGCAATCAAACCCAAGTAATATAGTACGGCCTTGCCATTCTCTCTGATCCTCAATGCAATCCCAAGTGCCCAATGTCATATATCGACCACAGTACTGAGATTTTGGTTGAAACAAACGGATTTGAAGAGAACGATTTTCATTGATGTTTCCCTATGCGTGCGAAGTTCAACAGAGCCATCAATGTACCATTTACCAAAGATTGCTGAAGCCAGCCAAAGGCATTAGCTTCAACATTAAAAAGAGAAGTTTCCACTTGTTATAATCACTCAGTACAGCATTAAGGTTGACTCCATGAAGATAGGCATTGACATTACCCCCAAAAACCTGGATATCTTTGAAAGTGATGCCTCGACAGTACTCAATATTAGCTTGTAAGCTTGAATGTCAACATCTAGCGGAAAATTGAACATAGATGAGCAAAAACTATCCTGCCTCCCTACTTCTTTGGAAGCAGCTGCAGCAGCCATCTTGATTTCAAAAAAATCCGTAGAATAAATGAGAAAATAATCTGATAAAGAGGAAATGACTACTACAAGTATCTCTGTAACTCGACTTCATCTCTGCACTGCATACCTGAGAAAAACATGATGACATTGAGGGAGGACAGGCTGCAAGATATGCAAAAGCAACAAGTTGTAAAGGTAGTCCGCTGATGGTTAGAGGATATTTGCAGGGCCTTTTACATTTAAGGATACAAATACATGTTTACTGAGTACATCAAGTAGACTGCATGGACAGTCGTGAACTTTTTTGAAGGTACCATTATAAGAGCAGAGAATAATTGCAGATTGCTAAGAACCACAAGCATCGCAGTAAATTGAGTCTCTAGATCTGTGCCAACACATCATAGCAGAGTGCCACCTCTGAATTATGATTAGGCGTCTCTCTGGGTGGGGCTGTCAGAGGCTGCATCTGAGATCTGAGTCATCATTCTAGTAGTGATATCAGTCCTGAGAGATCATGCATACAATCCTAAATATGAAGGGGCTGGTCCACCAGTCAGAGGTAGGAGCTTCCCGCTCAGAAACAAAGATCTCTGTTTCTTGCTAATCATCTGTCAATAAGCTATCCTTGTTCCACCCAACCTAGAAAAAAGAAGGTAAAGGTATTACTAGTCTGCACTAAAATGAGCCATGATAAGGGTTCAAATCCTCGTTGAATAGCAGCAACATCCTCGCCAATCTCATGGTAGGCATAATATGGAACTACTCTGTTTCAATCACACATAATAGGCAAATACAGGCTAGAGCACTCTCTTGCCTCGTAGGCCATGTGAACAGTCTCTGCATTGGCCCATAATCAGGCTGCTGATGACAGTGACTGACAACAAATGGTCCAACTGGAGGCATCAAAGCTTTTGCTCATGCAAGCAAAACGAACTATTAGATAAGGTCTGCTTTTCAAGCCATGCCAATTCTCGAGATCAATTGCCAAGGTCCATAAGATAATCTTCAGTCATGAACTCAAAATTAAGATCCATGTGTACACTCCTCCCTAGTTGGCACCATGTATGCATGTAAAGGAGCAGACAACCTACTTTACCAACTGATTTACAAGTCATCATGCCTTAAGCTACAAAGTAAGAAATAAATACTGTATAGAATGTGAAATGTCTATGTATCCATGTAAAGTGCCTTACATTTACAACAAAACCAAAATTAGCATTTTAGGATACGAAGAAAGACCATGCTCTCTTAAAGCTCCCTGCTTTATTGCGAGCATTTCATCTTTGGAGTTCAAAGCAAAATATAGATCCATCGAGTCGATTTCATTCATATCTGAAGAAATGAAACCGTATGATAACAAAATCTCTCCTTTTGACTTATCTCCATAAGTAATGAAAACCTGTGGCAATACCATGTTCAAATCATCACAATCAGCGCATCATGTATGATTGTCCCTGTGAAACCCCAGCATAACAACTATTTAAACCACATTTTGCAGTGATCTCTTTTTTTCTTTTTGCATATGTTCGATATAAAAAGCATACACATAGAGACCCTCTGCCAGGCTCACCAACTGAGACGTGATCATAAAAGATTTACAAGAAACTTTCTTTCATAATAGAGGTTAAACTCAAAATTTTTAAAGCTCTCCTTATAAGACATGGTTATATTAGAAGATCACACTTCTCCTTGGCAGTGTAAGCTACAGATAACATTCTTATTTAGGTACAAAATGAACTCTGCAATGCCAAGGAAAGACTTTTCATCTTTATGTCCTTTTGATACTTGAGAAGCTTTGCTTATAAGAGTTCAAGAACCAGTTTAGGCCCATTACTACAAAAATTGGGCCCAAGCAGAGTACTTTTCAAAAGCACACCACCTGCAATCACAGGTGAGCCTGAGATGTTAATGTGATCTACAATAAATACATTAAAAAATGTTTTTACATGCATGTCCTCACCTAACCTTAATCAATCGCTAGGAGAGATGCAAATGGAAATGACAAATTTTGCACGCATATGTGTGTGTGTGCATCAATAATGTGCTAGTTGACGAGTTTATTCACTGTCGACCTGTTTGTCTAATGGACATCTGACACATTGCGACTGCTGCACCCATTGCCAACTGCCTCCTACTAGCAACACACCTTGCCAACTGCCTCCTAAATGATGCCAAGCTGTTGTCCTCATGTACCTACAAGTGAGATGTGTCACATTCTCCCCCACTTGCATTGCAGCGTCCATATAAAGTTCCCTTTCATACAAGATAAAGTTCCCGGTACCCAAGATCCCGAACACTACCGAGACCGCTTTGCATCCATTGCAAAGGCTCACATTCCATCCTTGCCACATCGGCGCTAAGACCTGCAAAGAAATTTGTGGATGGCCAACTCTCGCCGAATCTAACACATTCAGGTTGTCTAACCGTCCATGATGAAACACTATGCGCATGTCCTTTAATAGCCTACGAGAAGAACACTACAGAGAATGGCCTAGAAAACCTCCGCTATCCACACTCCAGTCCCAGAGCTTTCACACATGACTATTAATGCAATTAAACACTTAAAATAAAGGCACTCACTTTATCCACTTAAAACCACAAGCACACTTAAGATCTTGACACCACAATGGGACTGGAATGGGCCGCCCCCCTCCCCCTAGAATGTCATATTACCAAAGAGTATTTATATGTTACAAGCTCTTCAGTTCCCACGCATGGACAAGCCAGGTTATCCGGAAAACAATAACCATGTACCAACACATGTCCCACAAATTCACAGACTCCTGTAAACCTCAAGGAATCCATAAAGCATAGAACCTGTCTTCAATCTCCACCATAGAGCACATGGTAACATGGAGGTATGGGTGGCAGCCAAGAGATAGGCAGTCGAGAATATCTTA
Source organism: Cibotium barometz (assembly GCF_041138505.1). Taxonomy (NCBI): domain Eukaryota; kingdom Viridiplantae; phylum Streptophyta; class Polypodiopsida; order Cyatheales; family Cibotiaceae; genus Cibotium; species Cibotium barometz. The sequence continues at coordinate 20,807,247 of NC_141077.1, forward strand.
AAAACTCCCACCCGAAACCAAGGTACAGCAAGAACAAGTGGTGCCACAAGTGTCCTCAGCAAGGTAAAGTAGGTACAAGCAGATACAAGTATAGACAACAAGTACAGGCAGGTACAGAATGGGCGGCAGGTACATGCGGGTACAGTGCAGACAGCAGGTACATCAGTGGTACAGTATGGCCTATGTACAGACAGGAGAAAACAGGTAAGGACAGCGCAGCAGCATGATGGAGATGGCACTGATGTGGAGTTCCTCCTAGCACACACAAAACGGGTGATGAATATATGGATGTACTTGTTTATATTTATATTTGTGCAAGCTTTTTTTCATGTTGATTTCTTCTTCATGCTTTGTCACAATGCATTTATTTGCCTCGAATTGATAGACTAAGGCACCATAATGTATGTGCAATGTCCAAATTTCTCGGGCACCCAAAAGTAATAATGAGCATGAACCCTTTTAATCACTAGGAGGGCCAAATAATAAATAGCCCAACCTTTTACACTAAGTCCACCCTTTTAATAAAGATGTGAACACATGAAATAACCCGTTTTTAGCATGTTTTCCACACAATTGTCTATCTTATCATAACAAAGTGGTGCCCAAGGTGGTCTTCCCACCACAAGAGGGTGGCACCTATGCATGAGAGTGATGAACTCGGTGAACACCTCGGCAATGTTGGATCAGACACACAAAACAACTTTCCAGCTTAGGAGTTTTTGTTGATGACAATGACAAGGTAGCTATGCTTCTTAAGAGCATACAAAAGGTATCACGTTTTTCTCAGATTTTACATGTTCTTCGACTAGCCCATGATACATCTTTGAAGATATAGTGGCTATCCTTATTGAAGAAGATAGAAGACTGAAGGAAGAAGATAACAACAGCTCTCTCTCTCATCTCATTGTCTCTGTACACTCGCACCATGGGTGCCTTTCATCCACCCCAGCCTATGCAACAGAAAACTCAAAATGACGACTACCAGACCGGGGATATTGCTGGTCGGCCAGTTTACTCACTGACAGCCTGTTTGTCCAATGGGCATCTGCCATGTGGCATGCCACGTGCCACATGTGCCTGTCAGATTGCTGCCTGACTGCCTGCGCCCACTGGCAACTGCCTCCGAAGGATGCCATACTGTTGTCCAAGAGTGCCTACAAGTGCCTCCGAAGGATGCCATACTGTTGTCCAAGAGTGCCTACAAGTGAGATGTGTCACATTGACAGTACACCAGACGCCCCTGTATAAGATAGGGAGCTAAAAGCGTATGAACCCCCAATGATGTTACCATTGAGAGGATACAAGTAGCCATGTACAACACAGGACAAGACTTGTAGAATGCAAGTCCTTCCACATTACAAAATAAAAAAACTCAAATTGCACAAGAACACAAATAGAAATAATAGTGAAATACTGATAATTAACAGATAGCTATAGGCTTCAATTCTGTGCTCCTTAGAAGGGAGCTTCGATGGTTCAACATACACAGCTTAGGCGTAGGTTGTATGCTAGAATGAAGCTATGGTGCAATACACACGGAAGGTAGATATCTAAGTGAGTAGGTGGGCTAGCACTGAACTCTCTGAAGGGCTTCTATACCGCATCTGCCAACACTGGCCAATAATGAAAGTCAATCTCTGCACAGCTTCTGAACAACATCTATAAGTGTCGTTACTAATTACTAAATAATGAGCAAGTGTAAATTGACCTTAAAGTTAAGGACAGTCTCACGGACTAGGCTCGTCAATGCTCATTACGATGTGGGCACTGGGTTGCAACCCTGGGAAATATGCCTTGTCTGGCTCAAGCCTCACACGAGCTTGGGCATTACTTACTAGGGTGGATTATTGATTTCTAATGGAAGCAAATCCAGATTATAAAATAAAACCATAGTTGCCCAAAAAAAAATGATCTCCCCACTCTTTTGAGGTTTTCTAATATGGAAAATAGGTGACAAAAGCGTGTTCCATAAAAGGAACTATTTCGAACACAGTAATAGAGGGGTTTTTTCGGGAGGGAAGTGACTTTCCTGCTTTTCCCCAACCATTTCTGTCCAACATTAGCGCTACATTAGAGAACAAAATGGGGATACCTGTTCCGATGGTTGATAAGCCCGGTCTGTTGTCAAGATCACAGTCTTTGATGTCACTTCAAAATCCAAGCATGCATCCACCTGACATATTGCAGAACACATTGAATAAGAACACCTTGTTGCATCCAGCATCCCCTATTTACATGTTGGTTTGAAGCAAATGTAATGGATCCTGAATGAAACTTCAGCAGCAATTACCTGCGAGCTGTGGTTCAGCATGTCAGCCCAAGGAACAAGGGCAACCTGCTGATTTAGTGACTGGAGACGCACCTACTGAGAACCAATATATGACCCAGTAACTCAATGAGAAGTCTAAGACAAAAATAAACAAAAGTGACCTTTTAATTCTTACAGTCCCCCAATCCCCTTCCACAACAAAACAAGTTCCTGCAGTTTGCAGCCAAAAACATGACAGTTACAAATTATCACTTCCTGGTCACAATAAAAAAAGGACTTACTAGTCGCGAGAAAAGAATGCCGAAGGCCCACTTGAAACTCTCTACCGTGAAAAACTGAATAACATTAGGGGAAAAAGTTGCAATCAGAGACACCACTATTCCACTATTTTTTTTAAAAAACAGTAAATGCAAGCGCATATCTATTTAGAATCAACTGCAGAGCCCTGTAGAGTTGCTATTCCTTTCAGCCATAGTTACATGAAACGAAAACAGTAATTAAAATAGAGGCTCTCTGTGCAACAAAAACACCCCGACACTAGAAAATGGAAACAGAAAGTAAACCATGGGTCTTTAGCATTGTCGTACATATTAAAAGTAGTTTTTTAAAAGAAAATATCAAAATTAGGAAAAGATGAAAGGAATAGCGGAAGGGAAAATCAGAACTTATATGAGTTGATATCTTCAGTCCAGAGTAGGAATGGGAACACAAAGGGAAACGAGAGGAGCACTTCAGAATTTTCATCTAGCAAATGGCCATTTCCTATTATTATGCTTTTGCAAAGATAATGGAAGGAAAACAAGGACTCCCTCAAGGGTACCCAAACTGTTACCATTTTCAGGAGTTGAGTTGAGGCCCTCCTCAAAAGTGGTCTTACTATCCTATTTTGGCATCCCGAGTTCTCTTATCCTGCAGGCACATTTCCAAGAACCCCGCACTAAGTGCTGGCTCTTTGATACTCTAGTACGACCAGCAGCTATGTATGGTGCAGCCCTTTGGGAACCAGGCCTAGGGAAGGATCACTGGAGGAGCATAGAGAGGCTACAGGTGATGATGTTGTCACGCATGATCAGGAGTAAGCCATCTGTACCACGTGACATTCTACATGCAGAGTTTGGAGTGGCCTCACTGGTTGCAGATGCCCTTTTTCAGACTGTCACTTATATTCAGCATGTATAGACGCTTGACAGAGATCACCTCCCATGACTAGCACTAGGGTCCTCTATGCAATTATACAGCGAGAGGCAGAGGGAGCGATATGAGACAAGCTGGGCTGCCCTCCTCCTCAACGACACGGCCACCACCATTACCGACACATACATGGTACTCTGAGGTAGTCGAATGGTTTCATGCACATGGCATTCAAATGGACCGTCTCCCCCCGTTTCAGTATAGCCTGGATTCCCCATACCTTGATCTCTCACGTCACGAAATCAACCGGATCATCCGGTTAGATCTACTCGGGCTACACATACACTAGACATGGGTGTCTCCGTCAGAGATTGGTAAGAAGTGTGAACTTCTTGAGACTCTCCGAGGATGGATTCTTTGAGATCCCCGGATACATATAGATACACATGTCACATGCCATGCGTATCACGATCGGCCAGCTCAGGGTATCCTCCCACCGCCTTAGAGTAGAGACTGGCAGAGCTGAGGATATCCCACATGAGGAGAGGACATGCCCAGTATGCATCACAGGAGCAGTAGAGGATGAGGCCCATTATATGCTCAGTTGCCCGGCTTACTATGAGATACAGGGGAGATTCCATTGCCTCTTCCGAGAGGGATTCAAGCCACTCACACGGGTGATACAGTTTGAGGATCACAGGTGCTTGGGCATGTACTTGATGGAGCTCAGATAACACAGGGATGTAGTGTTGAGGCAGCATGCTGAGAGAAACCCCCGGCTCCGTCAGGACACCTCACAGAGAGCCATCACAGATTTCTTTGTGGTACATACATCCACATCGGAATCCACTGCCCACAACAATTCCTCTACTACGACATCAGAGACCACCACCTGTACCCACGCTCCAGCTCCACGCCCCAGAGGAGTTCTTAGTGAGAGAGCTCGATCCATTCTGCGAGCCAGACATCCCCGACCCAGAGCATCAGGACCCTCCACCACACACAAACGGATTCGTGAGGTTCTCCGCCGACATGTCACGCTCCCATCACAGAGGCCTGACATTCACTCCACCATCAGATCCGTTCTGGCCGAGGCCGGTATCGTCAGTAGCTGATCACAGCATATCTCACTCTACACAGGATCATCTATCAATCACATGTACTGTCAGATGTTTTCATTTTACTTTTTGTTTCAGTTTTCCATGGCTCAGTATATCCATGGTACCATTGTATTACTTTTGGCCTCATAGGCCCTTGGGGTGTTCCGTAGACGTTAATATAACTTTCTTTCTTTCTCTCTCTCTCTCTCTCTCTCTCTCTCTCTCTCTCTCTCTCTCTCAAACACACACGCACCATTCAATAAGCTTGCCCTCTTCATTGTGTATACATGGGTCTCGTAGTATGTAGGAAGAAAGGATGTTTCGAGGCCACCTTCAAATGGGTGGAAGTGGCCAAAAAGGACCTTGATGCCACTTTCAAATAAATGGAACTGATGCGACAACAGCAATCACCCACACAACGAATATGCCATCAAGATGGCAACATTGGAAGAGGATAAACGTAGACAATCAAGGGCTTTGAATGTGAGAATCAGTGGCCTCCCCAAAGGGGCATCACCCTAAGAGGACAAAGAGACAATACATAGACAAATAGGCAACACGAGAACCCGGTTTGTCAAGAATCATGGGTAGCCTTTGTGGGAAAAAGATAGCCCTATGAACCACCAAGATCTCCTTAAGCGACACAATCTAACACCATTGCAAGTGAAGCAACGAAAAATCAGGATGGTCCAAGTCATGGACATGTGAGCTTATCAGGAAAGCAAATACCCCACTATGAAAATATGTGAAGATATCTAGTGTGCGAGAGCGATGTTTGGAAGGCTAGCTCTCAGGAATAGTAACTTGGAAATCAGAGTCAAGCACGACCACCACAAAAGTGCACAACAAACAATACCGCCAAGAGCACCCACGCAAACGTCGTTACGTAAGCAACCAATACATCCACTTCTTCACTTAGGGCCAAGGAAAAGAAACATGTAGACTTATGGGTTGATGGTGTACTCTATCCACATGACCCATTAACCTCACCATTTAATGATTTAACTAGTTCAGTGTGTCACATTGGTGATGGGGAAAATGGGCTTCTCTAGGATATTGTAAATGTCTAGCGATGTGTAGTGGGGCTTACATGCAACATATACACACAACAAATTTTCATCTTCAATCATATACCTAGATGAATCCAGGAACATGCCCAAATTCACCTTTTCGGAACGTGCATGTTGTATACTCATGGTAGTCAACCCACAAGACTATATAACTATCAACTCCATTATGCATAGTATGGACTAGATACTACGACATCCCCACTAACGTCATCAGTGCCCAATAGTGGGTGTAGAACTCTGTATCAAGATATGCTCTCACACACGCACTCCACACACACACACACACACACACACACATAAGAGCATATATTCACACAAAGCCCTTCGTACTGAGTTTCTGTCAAACCTCCGAAGATGCAAGGCAGACTCAGCCATAATGAAGCCTAGCACTAAGGGAAGTAGCAAATAGAAAGACTTAGTATAGCAAATAAGTAGTTGATAGGGCAAATGCACCACTAAAGATAGAAAGAATTAGCACAATATCAACTGGCCGCAACTCGGACGAAAACTTCACAATGTGAAATCTACATATCCGCTAATACGGCTGAATTATATACCTAGACGAATCCAGGAACATGCCCAAATTCACCTTTTAGGAACGTGCATGTTATATACTCATGGTAGTCAACCCACAAGACTATATAACTATCAACTCCATTATGCATAGTATGGACTAGATACTACGACATCCCCACTAACGTCATCAGTGCCCAATAGTGGGTGCAGAACTCTGTATCAAGATATGCTCTCACACGCACTCCACACATACACACACACATAAGAGCATATATTCACACAAAGCCCTTCGTACTAAGTTTCTATCAAACCTCCTGAGATGCAGAGCAGACTCAGCCATAATGAAGCCTAGCACTAAGGGAAGTAGCAAATAGAAAGAATTAGTACAGCAAATGAGTAGTTGATAGGGCAAATGCACTGCTAAAGATGGAAAGAACTAGCACAATATCAACTGGCCGCAATTCGGACGAAAACTTCACAATGTGAAATCTGCATGTCCGCTAATACGGCTGAATTATATACCTAGATGAATCCAGGAACATGCCCAAATTCACCTTTTAGGAACGTGCATGTTATATACTCATGGTAGTCATGTTAGAAGTCATCTCCTGTCTTTATCAAACACCAAGGCCTCTGTTGTGGGTGTGCCTGCCCTTTGTAGGTGTTTTCTCATTTTTCCTCACTCCCCATATTTTTCCCCATTTTTTCCCTATTTTTACCAAGTGTGGGAGGCAGTTCTTTGCACCCTAGCTGATCCACACATTGGCCGACTGCTGGTCAGGATGTCCTGGATGCTGGACGACTGCTCCTTCTGGTCCCCGACCTCTCATGTATGCTAGCCAACTATGTACAGGCAGCTGACTGGACATTCAGGTCCAGTCGGCTGCCTTTTCTACAGGCCGACTGCATGTTTGGGGCCATATAAAATGGCCCCATGGCCCCCACACCATTGTATCTTGTTTTCACTTCGGGATCTTGTGTATAGAGTAGAGTTACACACCTATCTCTCTCCTTCTCTTGTGCTGTCTATTTTCTGCACTCTACGTGCTCTTGTGGTCTCAGATTTGGTTATCATCTCCGTTGCGTATTTTGACATGGTATCAGAGCCCTAGGCTCTTGAAAGATCTTGGGAGTTTTCTGCGCAAGAGGGGGATTGTTGCGTTGCTGATTGGTGGATTGTTAGGGACTATTCGGGAAGAGAAGAAGCAAGAGGAAGGCGGGCTGAGTTGCTGAACAGTCACTTGCAAGTTTAAAGTTTTTTTTCCCACCCACCCATCCCTTTTTCAGTTACATCCCCGCGATGGCAGATTTGTTAGAGATGGCTGAGAAGCATGTGAAGATCCCAACACTCCCCACGTTCCCAGTGGACCGTCAGTTGGACGAGAACAATTACGGCATCTGGAAGGTTATGATGGAGTCTGTGCTGGAGTCATATGACCTTGCTGATTTCATCATTATCGGGGTTCCACGGCCGGAAGCAGAGGAAGGGGAGTTACAGTCAACCAGAAAGGACCGCGAGGCACAAGCACAGATGTGGGATCGTGTCAACGCCAGGGTCCGTTCATTTATCTTCCTCAACTACACACCGCAAGTAATCAATCACGTAAAGCATATGACGCTGGCCAGAGGCATATGGCAGCACTAGGCTTCTCTTTATAAGAGGGTATCGCCCATGAAGAGGATTTCCTTGGAAGTACAGATGCGGGTTATGAACCCTGCAAAGTTGTCGACGATGCGAGAGCACACCAACAAGCTGCAGGCCCTTCAGTAGGAAGTCCTCTAGGCTGGGAAGGAGATATCATCAGAAGATATGGCCATTACTTTGCTGTCCCACTTGCCTGCTCAGTATTCCGCTTTCTACTCCTCTTTGATTACTAGTGGCAGGCTCAGCACCATTACCTGGGAGGAGCTTGTGCCCATGGTCTTGGACCAGGAGGAACGATTTACGAATCCTCCTCATAGCGGAGGTTCGGAGGCCTTAACTGGCCAAAAGCCGAAAGGCCGGAATAACAACAAGGGCAAAGGGAAGGCTTCACCGGAGAAGTCTTCTAAGAAGAAGCCTGACACAGATCGAGAGAAACTGAAGACCGAGAGGTCCTGCAATGATTGTGGTGAGAAAGGCCACTATTGGAGGAAGTGTCCTAAGCGGACTGGGAAGAGTGCTGATTCTTCAGCCTCAGCTGCAAAGACTCCTGCATTTGCACACTTAGAGATGATGGACTCAGATGCTTCATCGTCTTCGAGCGAGGAGGCAGTTGGCTTCACCGCAAAGGATACCCGGGAATGGATTCTTGACAGTGGTGCTTCCAGGCACATGACTCCGTCCCAAGACTTCTTTTTGGATCTGAAATGGAAGTCAGGTCGCATCTTCAGTGGCGACAACTCCACCATTCCGATACACACTGAGGGCCGGATGGAGATTATTCCCGACGGCAAGGGGGGCAAGCATGCCTCTCGTGTTCTTTACGTCCCTGCTCTTGGTTTTCATCTTCTGTCAGTGCATGAAGTGTGCAAGACTGGCTTTCGGGTGGAATTTGAGGAGCATTCAGTTGCTCTACGGGACCGTGAGACTGGCCAGGTTGTTTGGGAAGGCGGTGTGGAGAATGGTATCTACAAGCTCTAAGCACTCTCCTCATTGACAGGTTCTCAGGTCAGAGATCTGTGGCACTTTCGTTTTGGCCACTTAAATGTGGATGCACTGTGGCGAGCTTTCCGAGACCAGATGGTGGTTGGCTTGCTAGATGTTGGCAGCACGCAAGGACGTTGCAGTTCTTGCATACGTGGTAAGCAGCACAGGGGGAATCCTTTCCGAAGCAGGCTTCCAGGCGGGCTTCAAAACCATTGGAGTTGATTCACACTGACTTGTGTGGACCTCAGCAGACACCTTCATTGGGAGGATCTCTCTATTTCATGCTGCTTGATGACTGTACCAGATTCACGTGGGTCTACTTTCTTTCACAGAAGGACCAAGCTTTTGCACGGTTCAAGGATTGGCACGTGATGGTGGAAAAAGAGTCTGGATTAAAGACTCTCTGGGCTGACAAAGGGGGTGAATTCTCTTCGAATGTTTTTCTCAGATTTTGTGTAGATAATGGCATCAAGAGGGAATTGGCTAATACAGGATCGCCTTCAGAGAATGGAGTTGTAGAACGCAAAAACAGGACTGTGGTGGAGATGGCGAGGACCATGCTGGAGCATCGTGATCTTCCTCGTCCACTTTGGGGAGAGGCTGTGGCAACGGCTGTCCATACCCTCAACCGGTCTCCAAAGACTTCAGTACCTAATATGACTCCGTTTGAGGCATACTTTGGCAGGAAACCTGATGTCTCCCACTTCCGTGTTTTTGGGAGCGATGCGTATGTACATATTCTGAAGAAGCAAAGGGGGAAGCACTTTGGGGAGAGGCTGTGGCAACGGCTGTCCATACCCTCAACCGGTCTCCAATGACTTCAGTACCTAATATGACTCCGTTTGAGGCATACTTTGGCAGGAAACCTGATGTCTCCCACGCCCGTGTTTTTGGGAGCAATGCGTATGTACATATTCCAAAGAAGCATAGGGGGAAGCTTGACTCCAAATCCCGCAAGCTTATATTTGTGGGGTATAATTCTTTTTCCAGGGGATACAAATTGTATGATCCAGAGAGGAATGAGATTGTTGTCAGCCGAGATGTGGTCTTTGATGAGCATGTTCCATTATCCACTGTCGAGGAGCCGCTACTTCTTGGAGATCCAGAGGAGTCTGATGATGATTCCCAGACCATTGTTCCAGTTGATCAACCACAGTCAGTACAGGAGGTTGAGCCCGTAGCTGGAGTAAAGCCCCCGCAACGGCAGGAAGCTCCACGATCTGTTCGAGTACCCAGGTGGTTGATGGACACCCTTCGGAAGTCAGGTGTCACGGAGCTACCCTCCGAGTGGGCCACAGAGGACAGCCCTCGAAGATCGCATAGAGTCCGCGAGACAAAAGCAATACAACAAAGCTTCTTCAGGTAAACTATGCTTTGATGTCTCGTATTATGCAGGACAAGGAGCCCACTTCCATTAAGGAAGCCCTTTCACAGGATACTTGGAGGAAAGCCATGCAGGTGGAACTTGATGCCATCGAGAAGAAGAACACATGGGAGTTGGTACCGAGGCCGTCGAAACGGTCAATCATTAGTGTCAAATGGGTCTTTAAGACCAAATATGCGTCAGATGGGTCGGTGGACAAACACAAAGCCAGTCTCGTGGCTAAAGGTTATGCTCAGCGGCCAGGCATCGACTACGAGGATACCTTTGCACCGACAGCAAGGATGACCACGATTCGGACCGTTCTTGCCCTTGCTTCTTCTCAGAGATGGCCTGTGTATTAGATGGATGTAAAATCTGCGTTCCTTAATGGTACCCTGCAAGAGGAGGTGTATATTGAGTAGCCTCCACGCTTTGTTGTTCCAGGATCAAAAGGGATGGTTTACAGGTTACGTAAGGCCTTGTATGGTCTTAAGCAGGCTCCCAGGGCTTGGAATCAAAAGATTGATTCCTTCTTTGTTCGGACTTGTTTTCAGAGATCGGTTGCAGATCCCAACCTGTATCTCTTTCGGGAACGCGGCATGGTTACGATTATCATCCTTTATGTGGATGATCTCATTCTCACCGGCGGTCATGTGGAGCACATTGGCGTGACGAAAGCTGCCTTGTCAAAGGAGTTTGAGATGACCGACTTAGGCTTACTCCACTTCTTTTTGGGATTGGAGATTTGGCAGACCTAGAGGGGGTTTTTTGTCTCTCAGCAGCGGTATGTTCATGAGTTGCTTGAGGCCTTTGGGATGGAGAACTGCAAGCATATTACTTCGCCGATGGACCCAAATACAAAGTTAACTGTTAATGATCCTTGTGAGCCAGTTGATGCCTCGCAGTATCGGAAGTTGGTTGGTTCATTGATCTGGTAGCTGAACACCAGATTGGACTTGAGCTTCTCCGTGGGGCTGTTGAGCTCTTTTATGCAAATGCCATCGAAGTATCATTGGGACACAGGATTACGGATCTTGCGGTATCTGCAAAGTACGAAGGATCTAAGACTCTTTTACACAGGAGGGGATGGAGTCAAACTCCAAGGTTGGAGTGACTCAGATTGGGGAGGAGATCCAGACATGAGGAGATCTACTTCAGGTTACAGTTTTACCCTCGGCTTAGGAGCAGTTTCTTGGAGCAGTAAGAGGCAGCCAACTATTGCCCTATCTTCGACAGAGGCAGAGTACCGGGCTGCTTGTGGTGCTGCTTGTGAGGTTGTGTGGTTGCGGAGGCTGCTAGGCGAGATTGGGTTTCCACAGAAGGAGCCCACAGTCATCCAGTGTGATAACCAGAGTTGTATAGCTATTGCTCGGAACCCAGTCTTCCATGCCCAGACCAAGCACATAGAGATACAATATCACTTTGTACGTGAGAAGATCTTGGCTGGTGACATCTTGCTACTTTATTGTTTGACGGAGGACAATGCGACGGACCTCTTCACGAAGTCTACCTCAGGCTACGCTCAGGCGACACTCCAGCTCCCTAGGGTTGATTTCACAGCCAAGAGCGGAGAGGGGGTGTTAGCAGTCATCTCCTGTCTTTATCAGACACCAGGGCCTCTGTTGTGGGTGTGCCCGGCCTTTGTAGGTGTTTTCTCATTTTTCCTCACTCCCCGTATTTTTCCCTATTGTTACCAGGTGTGGGAGGCATTTCTTTGCACCCTGGCTGATCCAGACACTCGCCGACTGCTGGTCAGGATGTCCTGGATGCTGGCCAACTGCTCCTTCTGGTCCGGGCCCTCTCATGTACGCTGGCCGACTGTGTACAGCTGGCCGACTGTGTACAGCTGGCCGACTGTGTACAGCTGGCCGACTGGTGGATGGAGCTAGTCGTGGACATCCACGTCCAGTCGGCTGCCTTTTCTACAGGCCGACTGCATGTTTGGGGCCATATAAAATGACCCCATGGCCCCCACACCATTGTATCTTGTTTTCACTTCGGGATCTTGTGTATAGAGCAGAGTTAACACGCCTATCTCTCTCCTTCTCTTGTGCTGTCTACTTTCTGCACTCTACTTGCTCTTGTGGTCTCACATTTGGTTATCATCTCCGCTGTGTATTTTGACAAGTCAACCCACAAGACTATATAACTATTAACTCCATTATGCATAGTATGGACTAGATACTACGACATCCCCACTAACATCATCAGTGCCCAATAGTGGGTGTAGAACTCTGTAGCAAGATATGCTCTCATACACGCACTCCACACACACACACACACACACACACACACATAAGAGCATATATCACACAAAGCCCTTCGTACAGAGTTCTCTCAAACCTCCGGAGATGCAGGGCAGACTCAACCATAATGAAGCCTAGCACTAAGGGAAGTAGCAAATAGAAAGAATAAGTACAGCAAATAAGTAGTTGATACGGCAAATGCACCGCTAAAAATAGAAAGAATTAGCACAATATCAACTGGCCGCAACTCGGACGAAAACTTCACAATGTGAAATCTGCATGTCCGCTAATAATTCAGCTTGCTATAAAATCTATGCCCAATTACAAGATTACAACGTATATACACCTTGATAAGAAAAGCTATAATCAGCTTTCTATAAAATGATTATCGCTTGCTTTCTAAAAGCAAGGAAAAGAAAACGCGCTTTCTAAGCATAAAGAAACAATGTTATTTACTCTAAAGGCTACCCTTGGGTGCTTTGTTCTTACACAATAAAGATATGGCCAAAAAAAAATGACCTCTTAGACACTATGAACGATGACCCAAAAGCTTGTACCAAAACTATGAAGACAAGGAACTTCAAAATCTCGCTACCCACGATCGCAAAAAGTCCTAACAGAAGCACACGCAAGGCAAGCAAACGGGTTGACTTGACAAGGCTCCACCCGAGCAACACATGGATGTCCCCACCTGAGCTCCCCATGAAACTCTAGTTCCACAAAGAGCACTTCTTGCGAGTTTCCAATGACGGATTCATTATGAGCCTTATCATCAGGCATACACAAGCCATGCTGATCGCCTTGGCCAGCATAGAGTATCATCACTCTATTTCAGTCTGGTAAGGCACAAGAGGCACGCATATGCATCGTATGCATGACCAGGGAGGTGGAGACAAAGGAGCACTATTTGTGTACATGCCCACCCCACTATGAGATTCGCGGGAGATTCCACTCTTTTCTAAGATGGATTTGGCGTGTTAAGCTTTTAGCTTAATTAAACATGATTAAAATATCTTAATGCTTAAATACTTGAGTAAACATGAAGCTCGTCCGCTAGGATCAATCTCCAGTATCAAATTAGTGAACTGTTAGATATAAGAAGCTAAAGAACCAATTTGGTCTAAGTGGCGTAAATGAGTTTGGGCTTGAAAATCCGCATTGACAAGAATGAACTGCTTACGAATAACCCCCTAAAAGTTTCCCCACGTCATAGCCATTTTTCCAACATGTTGTCGCCGTTGCCACCAAAGTAAGGCAATATCCTTAAGTAAGGATGCGGCAAATGTAATCTTCTTGGCATCGGTAAGGACCATCGAGTCAAAATACATGCGAAGTTTGTAAAGCCATTATTCAAGTATACGCTTATTGCGTTGTCCTCCATAGGACTCGGGGAGTTTAACTTCCAATTTCTTTGTTTTACTAGCTTGCAAAAGACAATAAAGACTCTTAAGATCGTCACCTTCCACCTCAAGAGTGAATGTTGTCTTCATTGTCTAATACTGATGCTGTAATGTCAACTGCTAGTACAGAACTAGTATGAGAAGCCAATGTGGTCATAAACTCTTGAAGTTGCTGTTGAAACTACTGCTGCATCTAATGCAAAGCTTGTTGCCAATCCGCTAGAGCTTGATTGCAAACCAGGTGGGTTTCATCCTCCATAGTAGTAGGCTAAGATGAAGACTCTACAAATTGACGCTCCAGGGGTTGTGGTTGTTGACGCCTTTGGACCCTCGTGAGAACCATCAACAAGTAGGGGGAGCAGATACATTATGTGAATTGGAAAAGGTAGGTTACAAGCTGGCGAGGCTGTTATCGACCAGGTGGGTTTCATCCTCCATAGTAGTAGGCTGAGATGAAGACTCTACAAATTGAGGCTCCAAGGGTTGTGGTTGTTAACACCTTTGGACCCTCGTGAGAACCATCAACAAGTAGGGGGAGCAGATACATTATGTGAATTGGAAAAGGTAGATTACAAGCTGGCGAGGCTGTTATCGACCATTTTGTATAAGGAGAAAGTTCAACTAGAACCAAGAGCACTAGGACTAGCTGTTGCCAATGAAGAGGGAGTAGAGGGGGTTTTCATTTCTATGTGAAACATAAATCCCGATTTGCACCCCTGAAGTGCATGGTACCAGTATGATGATGAATTGTCGCTTTCTTGAACATTAAAATGCCACATTGTCCTAGCTGCTGTTTGTGTTTTTTTTTTAATGATGAAAACAGTAAGGTATTTGGGTTGATCACACGTGAGATGTGTGTGTTTGAAGAAGCCCAGCTAAATGCAGGTACTTCAAGAGTCCAGCACTAAGCAAAAGCTGCAAATAATCAAGACTTGGGGAAACCTGCTTTGGTGATATATATATATATATATATATACCTAAACATGAGGCAAAGAGCGGAAAGCTGTGTTGTTTGCATTGAGACACAAGGCCTTGTTAAATAGAACCTGAAGAGGTACAAATGAAGAGGCACATCCCTGATGAAAGGGTGTGACGCTTGAATGAATAGTTATGTCCTTTAGACGTAGAGATGTGTCCTTTGATCAATACATGTGTCCCTTTGAAGAGATGTGTCCTTTGGTGATAACCCATGTGACAGGGTGCGACCTTTCACTAGTGTCCCTTCAATGATTAAGAGTAATTAAGGATAATTAAGGGTAATGAAGGGAGTTAAGTCACAATCGTGACACGGCCTCCTTCACAGGTTATGCAATAAGAGGACCATAGATGCTTTGGTATGTATTGTAGTATAGCTTCGTTATCATCGGGACACCATGCTTAAATGCCTCAAGAATCCGAGCCAACGGGCTGCTTCTCAAACCTCCATTACAGACTTCTTTAGATTGCCTCAACTTGTGAGACGACAAAGGAGGCCACTTGTGGCCCACAAGGAAAGAGGGATCACACAAGCCATCCGCGTACCAAAGCACAGGACTCCTTGGCCCCATGCACCCATTGAGTCACTAGAGAGAACCAAATCCCTTCTGAGAGCCAAAAACCCCTGCTCCAAGAGATCCCGACCTTCCACCCGTCATTCATAGATCTAAGACATACTCCAACAACATGGAGCATAGGATATGAACTTCATCACAGCTTTGTGCTTATTTATATGGAGGAGGATGGTACTAATGTTGGATAAGGCAGTTCATCATCAGAATTCCTCCCAGGTGGTCAGAGCCCTGGAAGGACTTTCTCATGGCCTGCATCTCTGCCCGCACTCTAGTTCTTGGTGGTCCTAGTTCTTGGTGGTCCTTGGTCCTCGTGCCCACGATGGATCTTCACAAAGATGAGGACCCGTGGCCTTAGCCTAGCCTTTGAGGAACGATTCACGACTAGCCTCCTCCAAGCCTGGGACCACATTTGTTTTGTTCTTCACCAATCTCCCTCGGTCCTAGACGAGGAGAGACTTCGAGCTTCCTAGTGGCCACATGCTTGGCTCCCATCCTCACGTCTCATGGGGCACATTGAGTGAGGGACCGGCCCAGTCTCTTGGAGAGTGGCTCACCTTCAAGCAACTCCCGCCAGAGGCTCTGGGAAGGAGCCTAGTTGGGATCAGAGATAGAGACGGACTCACCCTCGACATCAACTCCTCCATCCCTCCCAAGTGGCTTGCACCGATCGAGGACCCGCTGCCCCTAAGTGGGTAGGATTTTTAGCAAACATGATATCCTGATGGCAATCCATGGTGCAGATGGAAGTGCCCTCATGAATTTCTCTATAGGGGCACAGGGCAGATTGAGTCGATCCCCCCCCCTCCTCCTCGACAAAGGACCTCAACCATACTGATAGGGGGACGGAGGGACGCCCACGTGGGACGTGGGAACGCCGTCCCGAGCAGAGAGACCTGCACACCGGGCTGGGGACGGCCAGGGGGACGGGACGGAGGGGACGTGACCAGGGGACGGGCGTTCCCCCCTATGGGAACGGGGGGACGTTGTCTGCAGGGGACGGGGACGGCTGCAACAGCTAAATCTTCAAGCATTTTTTTTCAAATAAACGGCTACTAGCCGTTAACACTGGCCATTTGAGAGAGAGAGAGAGAGAGAGAGAGAGAGAGAGAGAGCAACACAACTATATAATGGGCTTGGAGCCACTCCTCTTCTACTCAAGCCTTCCAAGACTTGAGTTCCTCTCAAAAATCTCCCTCTCCTACTCAAGCTTTCCTCTCCACTATCTCCCTCTCCTACTCCACAGTCCATCACCTTCCTCTCCACCCTCTCCTACTCACTACACCGTCCCCACCCCCCCGTCTCCGTTCCCGTCCCCCGTCCCCGTCCCCGTCCCCGTCCCCGTCCCTTGGTAACTATGACCTCAACAGCTGCACTTTATAGAGGGTGAGAGTGATTGGGTTTCATGACCATGCATGCCACGTCGATCTACCTCCGGCCAAAGTGGCCAGAGAGAGCTCTTGGAGATTATGGTTATGGAAGGGCCAGCCTATTACGTCCTGACACACCTAGGTTTAGGGCTAGGTACGTGTACTAACCTAGGATTAGGGTTAGGGTCGACCCAAGATTAGGGTTAAGGGCTTAGCTGGGGCATGGGGACTTGGAGGGTTCACACGTGGGCTAAGGGTGCTGGCAGGATGGAGCTTCGAAGAGGTCACAAATAGGGGGGGGGGATCAGACAATGGAAGCTTCATATCTGCAAAGTATTTTATTTCCCCACCCTAAAAGGCAGCTACCTCACCTATCAAGGCTGCCTCTAGCAAACCTATGTGAGCACAAGCAGCTATCAAAAGACCAGAAAAGAAAAATTCAGTAAACTAGAAGGCAGAATCTGCAAACTCGTCACCTGGGGCTACAACTGAATCTCGGACAATAAATTTATAAGACCCTAGACATTTTCACAAGCAAAAATCCCTCTTACTGGTTCACAAGCTGTTAGACGATTCCAACAGCAAAAAACAGCAAATTTTTGTCACAGACCTTAAGCAGAACTAAGCTTTGGTCCATATCATAAGGCTTTTTGCACTTTGGTTTTGAGAGAGAACGCAGATAACAATGGACTAAGACTGCACAAACTTACTGTAAGTGACCCTTTAAAGTAGGCAACACTCTTGCAAACTTTGGTAGCTAGCTCGCAACTTATAGACTCTTCTATCTTGGCTCTTTGCTGTAATTCAATGTCAATGGACCCCAATTTGTAGGTGTGGGTCAATTGGAAGAACAAATGAATAACTTAATGAATTTTTAGAGGTCAAATCAGGTTGTATGCAGCCCAGATCACCAATCTGCAATTGGGAGGCTTATTTTAACACTTAGTCCTTCTATGTTTTGGTCAGTTTGTCCCTGCATTCATGTGGCGAGTACATGTGGCAAGTGAAATGTGGTGAGCACAAATGGCAAGTGAAATGTCCTATGTAACGATTTTTACACTAAGAAACAAATATTTTCAGATGAGACAGGTTATGAATTTATGGTGGATACTCATACCTTGGGTGGGAACAAATACTCATACCTTGGGTGGGAACAACTCTGGATGTTTCAAATAAACTGAGGAGCACATGCCATTATACCTGTTTCATAAGTACTGCAAGTAAGAAGACAGTGGTAAAAGTTCGTGATTTTTTTTTATGTTGAAAAATCATGATAGCTTACGTGTTTTCTACTTCAGCTATACGCTCTAGGGCTTGGTCGATGACTGATGAGGCATACAGGTATTTGCTGACCTCCATTTCAGACCTGTCCACACAAAGAAGTAACATCAAGAAACAAATGATAAGCTCAAAATTGGAGGCAAGCAAGACTGATTGGAAAAGGCTGTTACCACAGAAGAATGGACTCTGGCTGCCGTGGCAAGGCCGAGATGTAAGAATGCCATGGTGAAGCAGTACCCTGGCTTGCTTCACTGATCAAATAAGTAGCAAGAAAGGGCCAATCTGGAACATCTTCGGCAGATAAGACAGAACCAGACCGAGGATTGCTCCAGTCCTGAATAAATATAATAACAGGAGTTCCAAACTAATCAGTGAGAATGTGATGTGATTTTAGATTTTCAAGTTTGTCTAGAGTATTGCAGTATTGCAGTTTCCAAAGCTCTCCACCTCAACATAGGTTTCAATTCTGCACAGTTCTCTATTCCTATGTCATAATTTGAATAAATTTCTATGCAATAATGAAATCCGGATTTCAATTTCACCGAGAACTTGCTACGTATAGGAGAAAGCAGGCTAATACATGCAGTTAAGGTTATTATTTATAAATCCATGTGTACTGGCTATTTATAGCTGTTGGGGTAAAGGCACTATGCCCACCCTTATAGTGTGTACTAGCCCATAAGTTATAGTACATAGTACACTTAGTACTTTTAATGTACTAAGTGCACTATGTGTACTAGTGCAATATACATGTGTGATAGGGGAGTCACACACTCACACTTGGTGAGTTGACTTATCCCCACAACTCTCTCTCTCTCTCCCTTCTTCTCTCTGTGTATGTCTCCCACATGAAAACCTAACCCTAATTAACTCTCCCATTCAACTGGTATCAGAGCCTTGAGCTTGGCACGAGCAGAGGAGCTTTCTGGTGCTCAACAAGGAGCACATGCGCTGCAAACAAACAGGCTGTCGTGTTGGGCGCTGCAAAGAGCTTGCTGTCGTGTTGGGCGCTGCAAGACAGTGGAAATCGCCTGTGTGCAGTGTTGGCCACTAGGCGAAGGCTTTCAAGCGTTGGGCGCTAGACGGCTGGCTTTCAAGCGTTGGGTGGCGCACCAGGAAGGGGGCGAACCTTCAACAAGATCGCCGTCGCCGTGGGGCAGCGTCAACAGCCGTGAGACGCCGACTCGTGAAAGGAAGGCCCGTCGCGTGTAGTGCTATCCACTAGGCAGGCGGGCGTCAATACAACAGGCGAACACGCCTACAAGCGAGCTCCTAAAGACGCCAGCTTCGGTGAGAGCAGGCTCCCCTGGCGCCGGGTAGTGGTCTGCGTGAGTAGGCGACGTGGAGAAAGACAACATACGCATTCTCTGCAGGCCTGCGCTTCGACGGCTCTTACATGTTCACGCGCTGCTGAGCGCCCCTCGATAACTGAGTCGTGGACGGAACCAACCTGGACAGCGGCCTCTAGGCCCATGGAGTGAGCGAAGCCTCCTGTGGGCAGAATCGAATCCAACAGCAGCAGCATCAATACAGCAGCATCAGATTTTTGCAGCATCACCTCATCAGAGCAAATTCGACGCCTCCCCTTTTCCTCCAATCAGAAATTACGAGGTATTTGCTTCAATTTCTTTTGGGATTTGCAATTGAGCAGGTACAATCATCAATTGAGCAGGTACAGGTGCCAAATTGCTCAGATTTTGAGCAAAATTGGCAAAATTGGGTGACATTGGTCACAATCAGGATCAATTTGCAAGAAATTGGATGTCGAAATTTGGGGCTTTTGATGTAATTGTGCAATTAAGCATTCATACATGCTGTATGATGTGAGAAATCGCATTTTTGTGCAAAATTGCAGAAAATTGCAGTGCAAATCAAGGGGCTTTTGTGCCGATTGGATTGATTTGCATGCAGGCAATCGTATTTGATGCTTTGGGCAATGTGTTGATGCCTGACAAGCACTCAATGTGCCTGTAAATCAAGGGGCTTTCATGTATTGGATGTATATGTGGCCAGGGGGAAGCATCGTGAAGACTCTGGATGCCTCCATGTGCGTCAATGTACCATGTATGATCAGAAATTGATCTTAAATCAAGGGGCTTTTCAAGATTTTATGCTTGTTGAGCTTGGCAAAACAGCAGGCATGACTTTTATGCCTTGAATCCTCAGAAATCAGCTTGCAGTCAAGGGGCTTTTGCCTAATTTCTGTTCGGGACTGTTGTATGCAGTGGTCGGGATTTAAAAGTCTGATTTTCACTCATTTGGACAGCCAGGAGAGCATTTATTGCTACTGTACCTGCCGGTACAGATTTGGTACAGCTTTGTACAAGTTTTGGCATGGCTGCACATTGATTTGAGTGACCAAAAGGCTCAATTTCAGCTGCTGTATTTGCCGGTACAGGTTTGGTACATCATTGGTGAGCACTTAGTACTGCTGTACAGTACTTTGGAAGGGCAACAGAGCACATTTAAGGTGCTGTCCTAAATCTGCAGCAACCAGATTTTGGTGATTTCATCACATACAGTGGGAGAAAAGTTGCATTCTTGCTTCCGCAATGGGAGATAAAGCTTGGGAGAACAACTGTGAGCACTTTGTGTGCTTTTGGTGCAGTGTTTGCACATTTTGCAGGGAGTCAGGCATTGACAGGTTGCATATTGCTATGGCAACCACAGGTGAGAGCTCTTTATTGCTTCACATCAAGAAGCTTGAAGGCTCACATAACTATGATATTTGGCAAACCCAGTGCTATAGTGTGTTGCTCCAGAAAAAGCAGCACAAGCCTATCAAAGAAAGGGGTGTACTGCCCGCTTCTCTTACTGCTAAAGAGTGGGAAGATATGGATGAGCTGGCAAGATCTACTATCATGTTGTCTGTGTCAGACTCTTTACTTTTCAGCATTCGTGAGGAGAAGATAGCTTGGGGAATGTGGCAAAGATTGCAGGACTTGTATGCCCAGCAAAGTGCCTCAAGCAAAGTGTATTGGTTGAAGAAACTCATAGGTCTTCAGATGAAGGAAGGGGCGTCTATGGCAGCCCATCTAAATGAGTTTAATGGTATTGTCAGCCAGGTCATTAATCAAAAGTTGGCAATGGACGATGAGTTCAAAGCCACTTTTCTCTTATGCACTTTGCCAGAGAGTTGGGACACATTCAGGACAGCCACTAGCAATTCGAATGCTATGCTGTCATATGCAGATGTTGAGGGTGCGCTCCTTCAAGAGGAGATGAACAGGAAAAACAACTCTGTTGGAAAGTCCAATGCAATGAATGCATGTGGGAGATCCCAGCAAAGGGGTAAAAGCCAAGAACGGGGAAGGAGCAAGTCTCGCTCCAAAAAGGACTTGGAATGCCATTATTGTGGCAAGAAGGGACACATCAAAAAGCAATGCTATAAATGGAAAAATGATCAAAAGGAAAAGGGAAAAGGCAAAGACAAAGACAAAGATGAAGCCAAAGATGTAAAGCCAAAGGGCAAAAGTGGAGTCAAGATTGAAGAAATCAATGTGTCACATGCAGGTGACAGTGAGGATGAGGTCCTATTCACGTCTTCACTTGATGCCCATTCACTTCTTACAGGAGATGGTCATGGTATGCACTCATGGATCATTGATTCAAGTGCCTCCTTTCATGTCACAGGTTGCAGAGACTTGTTTGTCAGGTATACTACTGGCAATGAAGGAGTAGTTTATTTGGGTGATAACCATGCATGCAAGATTCTTGGCAGAGGTGATGTGAGGCTTGTGTTTTCAGATGGCTCACAGCTTATGCTCCATGATGTCAGGCATGTGCCTGAGATCAAGAAGAACCTGCTTTCTACTGGACAGCTTGATGATGCTGATTATGTTACCACATTTGGTCGTGGAAAGTGGAAAATTAGTAAGGGCTCACTGGTTGTTGCCAGAGGCTCTAAGGTAGACACTCTTTACTTCATGCATGAAGGTGTTTGTCACCATGCTAATGTAAATGCAACCGAGCTGCCGGAAATCTCTATGTGGCATAGCCGGTTGGGACACATGAGTGTCAAAGGAATGGAGCAATTGTCTCGTTTGGGTTACTTGCCTTCTCTAAAGTTTTCAAGTTTTCAGTTTTGTGGCAGTCTATTGATCCTCATCTTGTATGTTGATGATATGTTGATTGCCGGGAAATCTCGTAAAGAGATGGATGCCTTGAAGAAGAGGCTGCATCAAACCTTTGATATGAAGGATTTGGGTGATGCAAATCACATTTTGGGTATGCGGATACTTCGGGACAGAAATCAGCATGTGTTGTATTTGTCTCAGAAGGAATACATTGGCAAAGTTTTGCAGAGGTTCAATATATGGACGGGGGGAAGAAGACTAGTACTCCTTTGCCTCCATATGTGAAACTCAGTGCTATGGACAGCCCACAGTCAGATAGTGGCAGGGCTGATATGGCCAAGATTCCGTATGCTTCAGCTTGTGGCAGTCTCATGTATGCCATGGTTGTGGCAGTCTCATGTATGCCATGGTTGCTACTAGGCCGGACATTGCATTTGCAGTGGGAGTGGTTAGTAGATACATGGCCAAACCTGGCAAGAAGCATTGGGAAGCAGTGAAAGGTGTCATGAGATACCTGAAGGACACACAGGATATGTGCATATGTTTTGGCAAACAGGATGCATTAGTGCATGGTTACACGGATTCGGATTATGCCGGTCATCCAGATAACCGGAAGTCTACTACCGGTTATGTGTTTACATTCACAGGAGGTGTTGTGTCATGGATATCCAGGATGCAGAAGTGCACAGCCTTATCTACTACAGAGGCCGAGTATATTGCAGCCACAGAGGCTTGCAAGGAGGCATTATGGCTATCTCGGTTAGTGGTTGATTTGGGTTATACAGGGGATATTCCATTGTTGCATTGTGACAGTCAGAGTGCCATCCAGTTGGCAAAGAACCATGTCTTTCATGCAAAGACGAAGCATGTGGATGTGAAGTATCACTTCATCAGAGAGGTGATAGAGAACAAGCAAATTCAGCTTGTTAAGATTCATACGGATGACAACCCGGCTGATCTGTTGACAAAGAGTTTGCCTCCGGAGCGGTTTGCTCATTGCAGGCACTTGATGGGCATTGGATGAGGCCAGTTTCAGCCTTGATTTGGCCTTGTATATTATCATGTACATGCTGATTTTTCTTTTCTTTTACTCAAGGGCACTTTGCCTTTAAGTGGGAGGTTGTTGGGGTAAAGGCACTATGCCCACCCTTATAGTGTGTACTAGCCCATAAGTTATAGTACATAGTACACTTAGTACTTTTAATGTACTAAGTGCACTATGTGTACTAGTGCAATATACATGTGTGATAGGGGAGTCACACACTCACACTTGGTGAGTTGACTTATCCCCACAACTCTCTCTCTCTCTCTGTCACCATTGAGCTATCTAATGGTCCTCTTATCTTCTTGTGTGAGCTTTGGGCTCTGGATGAGCATACTCTGTAGTGGTGCTCCATCGCTAGGACTGGCACGGCGTGATTCGTAGTGCCAGGGACGGGTGGATTGCACACAGTGTATGCTTCTGG
Source organism: Cibotium barometz (assembly GCF_041138505.1). Taxonomy (NCBI): domain Eukaryota; kingdom Viridiplantae; phylum Streptophyta; class Polypodiopsida; order Cyatheales; family Cibotiaceae; genus Cibotium; species Cibotium barometz. The sequence continues at coordinate 20,830,711 of NC_141077.1, forward strand.
ATTACCACCGCTAGGACTGGCACGGCGTGATCCGTAGTGCCAGGGACGGGTGGATTGTACACTGTGTGTGTACCTGGAATTGACTTTCCGGTGGGCCTGCTTGTGCCCGGAAATGTCAAGTATTGTGCAAGTACATGAACGGAGATTATCCTTTAACAATGTTGCATTGTGCACTCATGTTTGCCTGCCTTTGAAATGTTTTCGCGTGAACTGGTTTCGTTTGCATGCCTGACATGTGTGTCTAGCTCACGGGTCGGGGACGCCCTCCCGTGAGCCGTGGAATGCCTTGTCTTCTGACAGGTTTTGTGGCGTGTGAACAGGTGGGAAATCCTAATTTTAATAAGAGTTTTAAGTTATAAGCCTTATAACTTACAGGTTTCATACTTCATTAAAAGTAGGTGGACACTTTATAAGTGTGGGCACCCTCTTTTGGCCTGGGCACCCTTTTATAGCATGTGGGGTGGGGGTTGGCCACCTACCCCACCTACCACACCCAAATCCTTTGCATGGGAAGAAGGCGCCTCACTTCCAGTCCTCTCCCTTGCATTTTGGAAGGAGAAAAACACAACTGCTTGCTGGGATTTAGAGAAAACAGGCTGTACTGCAGCTGGAGCACTCAATATTCTCATGAAACAGGTCGTACAGCTCCTATTCCAACCATTGTTTGAGGACTGAACCACACAGCAGGTACAGCAGGTATATCATCCTCATTTCTTGCTGATTCTGGTCGTACAGTAGGTACAGCAGGTACAGGAAGTACAATATCATCATTACCTGTTGATTCTGGCCGTACAACATCCTTGGAACCCTATTCCCATGGACTGAATGGTACAGCTTCTCTCTTTTCACTTCCACACGTGGATTCAGGTCTGGACAGCACTCTTTTTCTCTCACGTGTGTACTCAAAACAGTTAGCAGGAGCCCTCTTCACTCCCACGTGTGATTCAGGTCAGACCAGTGGGGTTATCCGCGTGGATTTAGGTCATACGCATTCCCTACAAGTGGCCCAGGTTGTTTCACTCTTCCTACTGGCTGTACGGTGGCTCCAGAAGATTTTCATCGCGAAGAATGAGGAATTCTCCTGCTCTCCTATGTCTGGACTCCTCTTCCATTCACCGAGTCAACTCCGTGAGGGTGCCCCATCGCTAGGACTAGCACGGCGTGATCCGTAGTGCCAGGGACGGGTGGATTGCACGCGGAGTGTGACTCTGGAAGGTGCTATGGACGGGGCAGCCCTTGGTGACTGCAGACTCAGCATCAACAAACATATTTGGGTTTGATACTTTGTTTTTCATTGTGCATTGCTTATTGGAAATCTGGCCTTGGGCCCGTGTACTTGTAACAAATTCTCCCAAGTAATAATATCAATCCTTGGGGGGGGGGCCGGCCGTTCCGGCCTCAGTGTGGTGTCATCTATCTATGCTCAGAGTTGTTAATTACTTTTTATTGCTATTTTGTCTTGTGCTATTGTCTTTTAAGAGTGTATATTAAAGTGCTAATTGGAGAAGTGAGTCCAGGAAGGGGTGACCCCTGCTTGGGTCTCGTTTCAGTGGTATCAGAGCACGGATCTTCCTTTTTCTACATTGGGAGACGATCCAAAGGCTTCCTGACCACTCTCCATTAGTGACTATACTCTTATTATGGCTAGCCAAGCAAGTAGCAAGGAAGTGCCAAATTCAAAGGGGCACTCCAGTGGAACACAAGCAAGTGGACGGATGCCTTATGCCCGTGATCATGTATGGTTGGGACAGCCGTCCCGTGGCAAGGAGAAAATGCAGAAGCAAGAGCAAGAGCCAAGTGCAATGAATGCTGAAATTCAGCGTATGCGAGAGCTTCTCCATGCCAGGGAGATGGAATTGGCCAGCCTACGTGAGGACTCACACATTCAACAAGTGCTAGATGCAAAGAAAAAGGAGGCAACCGTCTTTCAAGACTTTGAAGCTTTGGCTCGTGGATCAGGGCTGAAACCTCGTGAGCTAGCTCTTTCATTCTTAGTGGACAAGGGTGATGTATTGCAGGGCCAGGATGGGGAGCTTGTTATAAAGAGATCTCCATTGGTGGACATGCCTGGGATAGCCTCTCCAAAGCTGAAATCTGCTGTCCACAAAGAGGAGCCTTCCATTACATCCCGACGTGATTCTACCTTACATGGGAGGCATAGCCATGCCTATGAAGGTAACATTACTTCTAGAGATGATCGTTACAAGCCTCATTCTTCATCTTTGCAGGTTTCTCATGGGCTTAGAGAGCACCGACATCCCCGTACTACTACTTTACCTGTTGAACTCTCCCGTGAAGAGCCATTTCTTCATGCTCCCATCTCCACACCCTCTCCGGATCATGCTTATGCTGCAAGAGATAGTGGTGGGGCTACACACATGCATGCAGGTACAGCACATGGTTCACGTCCACCTATGCCACCTATGTATGCAGGAGCATCTATGGATGCCAGGGCTGATCCACATGAACGTGGAATCAAGAGGAAGCATGGGGATTATGAGCATCATGTTCATAAGCAGAAGGAATTCAAAGCCGGGGACAAATCCGTCAAGTTCGAGACATATCATGGTGAGTTTGATGCTTCCAAGGCTATGTCATTTGTTTCCCAGTTTGACATTGCTTTTAGTGATGAGGATTTTTCAGAAAAGTCCAAGGTGAGGCATGCCAGCATGTTTTTGAAGGGCACGGCCGCTCATTGGTGGCTTGCAGAAAAGCTCTCAGGCACTCCCGTGGACACTTGGGCTGAATTCAAAACTAGATTCTATGTCCAATTCTTACCCCCTAATGCCAAGAAGAACATCCGCAAGAAGTGGGACTGGGTTAAGCAGAATGAAGGTGAGTCACTTCATGCTTATGTATCCAAGTTTTGGAAAACACTCTTGGAAGTTTCCCCAATTATGCAGGGAAATGATGAGGAACGCAAGAGAAAGTTTGAATCAGGACTCCAACCGGTTTACCAATCGGGCTTGGAGTTGTACCCAAACCACACTCTACAACAGCTCATTTCAGCTGCTTTGGCCACCGAGCAATTGGAGCAAAAGCTGAAGCAAAACTATAGAGATGGACATGCTCAAAAGGGGAAGGACAAGGCTGTCCCAAATCTGCAAAAGGTTGGACAGCCACCTAAAAGGGACTCCAATGAACTTAAGGGAGCTCCAAAAGCTGAAAGTACCTCAGAGAAGAAGCGTCCCAACAAAAGGCCTAACTATGGACTTACTCCGGAACAAAGGGTGCAATATATACGTGACGGTAAGTGCTTTTCTTGTGGTAGTAAAGATCACATGGTCCGGCAATGCCCAAAGAAAGCAAGCAAAGAGGATGCAAAGGAAACCAAGGTTAATGTGCATATGGTGCCCGATGTACAAGGGGGGACAGCCCATGATGCTTTGGATAGGATGGTATGCAAGGCATGGGGATAGCTCAAAGATCAACCCGCATTATTTATGTTTGATGATTGTGCCACGGACAACTTCATATCATTGGAAATGGCTACAGCATTGGGCATTAGTGTGGGTGACATGGGACCGGAGATTGAGGCCGGAAGTGCATTTGTTGGCAAGAAAGTCAAGGTCACACCTCTTATTGGCAAGCTTCGCATGCATATTCAGGGATATTTGGACCATGAGAACTTCCTCATTGCACCATTAAATGGGTGTGATGTATTGCTTGGAAAGCCTTGGCACTCCCGTCTTGATCCTCGCAAGGCTTACAAGACCAACCGGATCACATTTATGCATAGGGGCAAAGAGCATGTTATTGATGCCGGTGTGGAAGGGAATTCTATCCCTATTGTATCCCACATACAAATAAATAAAGCCATGAGAAAGGGTCTTTGCTCGTACATGATTTTTGTTTGTGATAGAGTAGACCATGTTGATCATTCTCTTGATTCTCTCACATGTGATAGGCTGGAATTTTTGAAACAATATGAGGATTGCTTTACATATTCACTTCCAGGGGAGCTACCACCACCACGGCCGGAGGATCATCGTATAGACCTTGTGCCTGGCAGTTCTCCACCAAATAGGCCGGCATACCGTGTGAGTGCTTCACAGCAGGAGGAGATCATGAAGCAAGTCAATGAGCTCATGCAAAAAGGTTTGATCCGCCCTAGCTCTTCACCGTATTGCTCTCCCGTACTTCTAGTGCAGAAGAAGGATCTCTCTTATCGTATGTGTGTGGATTATCGGGCTCTAAATAAGCTAACCATCAAGAATAGGTTTCCTATTCCTCGCATTGATGATATTTTGGATAGATTGGATGGCTCGGCATATTTCAGCCGGATTGATTTGAAGAGTGGATATCATCAAGTACGGGTAGTACCAAAGGATGTGCATAAGACCACTTTCAGGACAGCATTTGGTTTGTATGAGTATCTTGTTATGCCTTTCGGTCTTACAAATGCTCCTGCCACTTTTAACCGTATGATGGACAGGATTTTTAGAGATCATCGATCTTTCACTGGAGTTTTCTTCGATGACATCTTGGTTTATTCCAAGAGTGAAGAAGCGCACAGAAAGCATTTAGCCATAGTCTTTGAAGAACTCCGAAAGCATAGACTTCACATCAATGCTAAGAAGAGTGAGTTCTTCCTCTCCGAAATTCATTATCTTGGGCATATTGTTTCTCAAGATGGCATACGAATGGATCCCGCCAAGATTGAGGCTATCAAGAATTGGCCTGAACTCAAGTCAGTGCATGAGGTTCGTAGTTTTCTTGGGTTATGCTCATACTATAGACAGTTCATATGGCATTTTGCTTTGATTGCTGCCCCTCTTCATCAGTTGACAAAGAAGAAAGTCCCCTTTCTTTATAAGTGTGGGCACCCTCTTTTGGCCTGGGCACCCTTTTATAGCATGTGGGGTGGGGGTTGGCCACCTACCCCACCTACCACACCCAAATCCTTTGCATGGGAAGAAGGCGCCTCACTTCCAGCCCTCTCTCTTGCATTTTGGAAGAAGAAAAACACAACTGCTTGCTGGGATTTAGAGAAAACAGGCTGTACTGCAGAGCTGGAGCACTCAATATTCTCATGAAACAGGTCGTACAGCTCCTATTCCAACCATTGTTTGAGGACTGAACCACACAGCAGGTACAGCAGGTATATCATCCTCATTTCTTGCTGATTCTGGTCGTACAGTAGGTACAGCAGGTATAGGAAGTACAATATCATCATTACCTGTTGATTCTGGCCGTACAACATCCTTGGAACCCTATTCCCATGGACTGAATGGTACAGCTTCTCTCTTTTCACTTCCACACGTGGATTCAGGTCTGGACAGCACTCTTTTTCTCTCACGTGTGTACTCAAAACAGTTAGCAGGAGCCCTCTTCACTCCCACGTGTGATTCAGGTCAGACCAGTGGGGTTATCCGCGTGGATTTAGGTCATACGCATTCCCTACAAGTGGCCCAGGTTGTTTCACTCTTCCTACTGGCTGTACGGTGGCTCCAGAAGATTTTCATCGCGAAGAATGAGGAATTCTCCTGCTCTCCTATGTCTGGACTCCTCTTCCATTCACCGAGTCAACTCCGTGAGGGTGCCCCATCGCTAGGACTAGCATGGCGTGATCCGTAGTGCCAGGGACGGGTGGATTGCACGCGGAGTGTGACTCTGGAAGGTGCTATGGACGGGGCAGCCCTTGGTGACTGCAGACTCGGCATCAACAAACATATTTGGGTTTGATACTTTGTTTTTCATTGTGCATTGCTTATTGGAAATCTGGCCTTGGGCCCAAGCAGGGGTCACCCCTTCCTGGACTCACTTCTCCAATTAGCACTTTAATATACACTCTTAAAAGACAATAGCACAAGACAAAATAGCAATAAAATGTAATTAACAACTCTGAGCATAGATAGATGACACCACACTGAGGCCGGAACGGCCGGCCCCCCCCCAAGGATTGATATTATTACTTGGGAGAATTTGTTACAAGTACACGGGCCCAAGGCCAGATTTCCAATAAGCAATGCACAATGAAAAACAAAGTATCAAACCCAAATATGTTTGTTGATGCCGAGTCTGCAGTCACCAAGGGCTGCCCCGTCCATAGCACCGTCCAGAGTCACACTCCGCGTGCAATCCACCCGTCCCTGGCACTACGGATCACGCCGTGCTAGTCCTAGCGATGGGGCACCCTCACGCAGTTGACTCGATGAATGGAAGAGGAGTCCAGACATAGGAGAGCAGGAGAATTCCTCATTCTTCGCGATGAAAATCTTCTGGAGCCTCCGTACAGCCAGTAGGAAGAGTGAAACAACCTGGGCCACTTGTAGGGAATGCGTATGACCTAAATCCACGCGGATAACCCCACTGGTCTGACCTGAATCACACGTGGGAGTGAAGAGGGCTCCTGCTAACTGTTTTGAGTACACACGTGAGAGAAAAAGAGTGCTGTCCAGACCTGAATCCACGTGTGGAAGTGAAAAGAGAGAAGCTGTACCATTCAGTCCATGGGAATAGGGTTCCAAGGATGTTGTACGGCCAGAATCAACAGGTAATGATGATATTGTACTTCCTGTACCTGCTGTACCTACTGTACGACCAGAATCAGTAAGAAATGAGGATGATATACCTGCTGTACCTGCTGTGTGGTTCAGTCCTCAAACAATGGTTAGACCCAAGCAGGGCTCACCCCTTCCTGGACTCACTTCTCCAATTAGCACTTTAATATACACTCTTAAAAGACAATAGCACAAGACAAAATAGCAATAAAAAGTAATTAACAACTCTGAGCATAGATAGATGACACCACACTGAGGCCGGAACGGCCGGCCCCCCCCCAAGGATTGATATTATTACTTGGGAGAATTTGTTACAAGTACACGGGCCCAAGGCCAGATTTCCAATAAGCAATGCACAATGAAAAACAAAGTATCAAACCCAAATATGTTTGTTGATGCCGAGTCTGCAGTCACCAAGGGCTGCCCCGTCCATAGCACCTTCCAGAGTCACACTCCGCGTGCAATCCACCCGTCCCTGGCACTACGGATCACGCCGTGCTAGTCCTAGCGATGGGGCACCCTCACGGAGTTGACTCGGTGAATGGAAGAGGAGTCCAGACATAGGAGAGCAGGAGAATTCCTCATTCTTCGCGATGAAAATCTTCTGGAGCCACCGTACAGCCAGTAGGAAGAGTGAAACAACCTGGGCCACTTGTAGGGAATGCGTATGACCTAAATCCACGCGGATAACCCCACTGGTCTGACCTGAATCACACGTGGGAGTGAAGAGGGCTCCTGCTAACTGTTTTGAGTACACACGTGAGAGAAAAAGAGTGCTGTCCAGACCTGAATCCACGTGTGGAAGTGAAAAGAGAGAAGCTGTACCATTCAGTCCATGGGAATAGGGTTCCAAGGATGTTGTACGGCCAGAATCAACAGGTAATGATGATATTGTACTTCCTGTACCTGCTGTACCTACTGTACGACCAGAATCAGCAAGAAATGAGGATGATATACCTGCTGTACCTGCTGTGTGGTTCAGTCCTCAAACAATGGTTGGAATAGGAGCTGTACGACCTGTTTCATGAGAATATTGAGTGCTCCAGCTGCAGTACAGCCTGTTTTCTCTAAATCCCAGCAAGCAGTCGTGTTTTTCTCCTTCCAAAATGCAAGGGAGAGGGCTGGAAGTGAGGCGCCTTCTTCCCATGCAAAGGATTTGGGTGTGGTAGGTGGGGTAGGTGGCCAACCCCCACCCCACATGCTATAAAAGGGTGCCCAGGCCAAAAGAGGGTGCCCACACTTATAAAGTGTCCACCTACTTTTAATGAAGTATGAAACCTGTAAGTTATAAGGCTTATAACTTAAAACTCTTATTAAAATTAGGATTTCCCACCTGTTCACACGCCACAAAACCTGTCAGAAGACAAGGCATTCCACGGCTCACGGAGGGCGTCCCTGACCCCTGAGCTAGACACACATGTCAGGCATGCAAACGAAACCAGTTCACGCGTCAAAGGCAGGCAAACATGAGTGCACAATGCAACATTGTTAAAGGATAATCTCCGTTCATGTACTTGCACAATACTTGACATTTCCGGGCACAAGCAGGCCCACCGGAAAGTCAATTCCAGGTACACACACAGTGTACAATCCACCCGTCCCTGGCACTACGGATCACGCCGTGCCAGTCCTAGCGGTGGTAATCCAGAAGCATACACCGTGTGCAATCCACCCGTCCCTGGCACTACGAATCACGCCGTGCCAGTCCTAGCGATGGAGCACCACTACAGAGTATGCTCATCCAGAGCCCAAAGCTCACACAAGAAGATAATGTCACCATTGAGCTATCTAATGGTCCTCTTATCTTCTTGTGTGAGCTTTGGGCTCTGGATGAGCATACTCTGTAGTGGTGCTCCATCGCTAGGACTGGCACGGCGTGATTCGTAGTGCCAGGGACGGGTGGATTGCACGCGGAGTGTGACTCTGGAAGGTGCTATGGACGGGGCAGCCCTTGGTGACTGCAGACTCGGCATCAACAAACATATTTGGGTTTGATACTTTGTTTTTCATTGTGCATTGCTTATTGGAAATCTGGCCTTGGGTCCGTGTACTTGTAACAAATTCTCCCAAGTAATAATATCAATCCTTGGGGGGGGGCCGGCCGTTCCGGCCTCAGTGTGGTGTCATCTATCTATGCTCAGAGTTGTTAATTACTTTTTATTGCTATTTTGTCTTGTGCTATTGTCTTTTAAGAGTGTATATTAAAGTGCTAATTGGAGAAGTGAGTCCAGGAAGGGGTGACCCCTGCTTGGGTCTCGTTTCACTCTCCCTTCTTCTGGTGCACTATGTGTACTAGTGCAATATACATGTGTGATAGGTGAGTCACACACTCACACTTGGTGAGTTGACTTATCCCCACAACTCTCTCTCTCTCTCCCTTCTGGTAATAGTACACTTAGTACTTTTAATGTACTAAGTGCACTATGTGTACTAGTGCAATATACATGTGTGATAGGGGAGTTACACACTCACACTTGGTGAGTTGACTTATCCCCACAACTCTCTCTCTCTCTCCCTTCTTCTCTCTGTGTATGTCTCCCACATGAAAACCTAACCCTAATTAACCCTCCCATTCAATAGCAGCAATGGGCACTATGTAAGTGAAACTATCACATGCGGAAGGTTTGGGAGTCTTCTTTCAGCCCTGAACACCACCCAGGATCAACCTGTTGCAAAACAAAAGTAAGAGAGATGGAGAGAGAGAGAGAGAGAGAGAGCTGAGTTTCAGTATATTCATATAGTACAAAAAGGTGTACAAGACTTGGCCAACCTTTGGCTGCCATCAAAAGGTTCTTGACTCATCAAGATTCAAAAGTCTTACATCTAGTGACTCAGCCCCTATTGGACTGAATGATCTAAACAATGAGCAACCTATGCCTTATATAGGCCTTGTGTCAGAGTCAACAGCCTTGTGTCAGAGTCACGCAGCAACAGCACGCACACCACTCTAGGACACTGAGCAACATTGGTGGTGGCTGGGCTCCCATCTCCTAGCCGTTGCTCCCCCCCAAAAACCCGGCCGGAGGAGATATCTATGACAAGGTGCCACCACACCCTATATATGGCTCTTCAACTTCCCATGCTCTTGCATATGGGATAATCCACCACAATTTCTAGTACCCGAGAGTAGCTACGAGAATTGCCACCTCCAACACCCTCCTTCAATTCGAGCACCTCGATCAAACAGAGGTTAGGACCGCCCAAGACCACACAGGCCGAGCTCTGATACCATGTCAAAGTCACACAGCAGCAGCACGCACACCACTCCAGGGCAGTGAGCAACGTTGGTGGTGGCTAGGCTCCCATCTCCTAGCCGTTGCTCCCCCCCCAAAAACCCGACCGGAGGAGATATCTATGACAGGTGCCACCACACCCTATATATGGCTCTTCGACAGCACATGCCAAGATTGCTAGGGGATATGCAACTCTTGCCAGTCTTGAGCGACAATGCTTTCAAGCCCACTTCCAGGTGCTGTACACCAAGAGATGGCTTTTTGACACCTTACTGACACCGGCAACGATGCATGGGGCACCTTTTTGTGGTCCCAATCTTGGTGGAGAGGATTGGAGGAGGGTAGAGAGGCTCAAGTTATGATGTATTCACATATGATCAGGACTAAACCATCAGTGGCTCATGCCATTGTTCTAGCAAAGTTTGCAGCCTCCCCGCTTGTTGCATGCGCAGAAGCCTTGCATACTAATCCACAGCCCTAAGCCTAATTAAGAACAAGACGTTGAATAAACACGATTAAGACAAAGGAGAGAGAAGAAGAGAGAGAGTTGGTGTCAAGGTTTTCTTGTATTTATATGGTACAAAAAGGTGACTGAACGATTGTACATGATTTAGGCCTTGGGTCTACCCCTAGGGATGACCTCTGGCCCCTTCTACATGACTTCTACTAATATCTACTTCTGCAAAATGATGAATGATTGAATGTGCATGATGCAAATGCTGAGATATGCTTATATATTGTCAAATCCCCACGGATCTTCCCTCGTGATCGATCTTGGTTCGAAACTCGAATCCTACAAACAAACGAACAAACAAACAAGCAAGGGAGTGCAGGCCTGACTCACCCCCCAACCATGACAGCCGTGGGCGAGCCCACAGTCTTGGTTGTCCCCACCGAGCCACGAGCTGAGCTAACTAGGTTGACGTACCGACCAATCTCCTCCTCGTGACGTCCCATACCGCCACGAAGCTGCCCTCGCGGGCCTCGAGATTGCTGCCGGCCTCGGTTGCATAAAGCAGGTGCACGTCTGCACTAGATCCAGTCTCCAAGACCATAGAGCTCTCACAAACTCGCGAGACTCTCTATATCAAATAACTAACCGTGGCCACCCTTTTATAGGCTCTTGGCCGGTCATCGGGCGTCCACACTTGGCCGCCCGCCCGTCCATACTTGGGTGCCCGCCCGTTAGTATTTCCCTAACTCAGCTCGTCAATCAGCCTGCCTAGTTCCAAGCTTCCCCAAGCCTCGAAACTAGTCTTGCATGCGTATAGCACACGGTAGATACACAGTGCACATGACATACTCCCCTTCCTCTAAGAGCTCACTCCTGAGCTCACTAAAAAGCCAGGGTAATCTCTCTGAAGAGAAGTCAATGTCTCCCATGTAGCATCCTCCTCAACACGATCCTTCCACTTGATCTTGTATTCCGTGATAAGGGTATTACGCAATCTTCGTTCACGAAAGCCAAGAATCTTTTCAGGTTCGTGCGGAACAAATGTCATGTCCTCGACATTTATAATTTCTTGAGGAGTAACTAACTGATCTGCTCCACCCAGTACTTCCTTAAGTCTACTGACATGAAATACAGGATGAACTTTCACATGAGAAGGCAAATCCAATTCGGTCATAAAGAACTCACATTTACTTAACTTAGCATATAGTCGATTCTGTCTTAAAATAGCTAAGACAATCATGAGGTGTCTGACATGATCCTCAAGAGTACGACTATAAATCAAAATATCATCCAGGAACACCACCACAAATTTCCCCAAATGTTCACGAAAAAGATCGTTCATCATTTGCTGGAAAGTGGCTGGAACATTGGTTAACCCAAAAGGTAATACAAGAAACTCGTAATGGCCATACCTAATCCGAAAGGAGGTTCTTTCGACATGCCTTTCATGAATACGTATATGGTAGTAGCCAGTACGTAAATCTATCTTCGTGAAATATTTCGCTCCTGCTAACCGGTCAATCAGGTCATCTGATCTAGGGAGAGGATAACGGTTCTTAATGGTCAACTTGTTCAATCTCTTGTAATCTATACACATTCTCCAAGTATTGTCCTTCTTTCTCCTAAGCAACACAGGTGCACCCCAAGGTGATTTACTTCGACGGATCTGGCCCATCCTCAAATAATCTTTGAGTTGTTTAGCCAACTCATCTTCCTCAGCTGGGCTCATCCTATAAAGTGGAATACTGACAGGATGAGCACCAGGGATCAAGTCAATACGATGATCTACTGCCCGTTCAGGTGGTAAACCCGATGGCAGTTCCTTAGGAAATACATCTTGAAATGAATCAAGTATCTTCTGTAATTCTTTGCTTTCAAACACACTTAATTCATTCATATCCATGGAAGGGATGAGAAAAGAAGAAAGTGGAATCAATACACAATGGAAAGCGGTATACAAAGAAGAATCCATTATATTTCCAAAATCAATTGTATTTACAAGAGGTCCCTGAGAGGGATGAATACAATCACCTAAAATACTATACTTGGTGTCCCTATGCTGAAAAGAAAAAATATGACTAGACCAATCTATCTGGACATCAAGAGTCTTAAACCACTCAATCCCTAATAACAAGTCTACATTTTCCAGATGCATAACATAGCATTCCAGAGTGTCTTTGTAGTCCTGAATCTGGATTGGAAGCATCTCCACCTTGCGATCCCAAACTTGTCTTCCCGCAGGTAGACGTACCTCATAGGTATGGTCGCTAAGTGTCGTATCAAGACTCAATTTCTGCACAAGTTTGTAGTTAACAAAGTTATGCGAACTGCCAGGGTCTAACAGAATGTGAATCTTATGGCCCTTCACTTCTCCATAAACTCGGAGAAGATCATGCAAGCCAAAGACTTTAGAATTGAACAGACAATCAGAACAAGTACTAGGGCGAGAAAGTACAGTAATTGACGTACCTGTCAAAGACAACTGGTTAGCTGTCTTTGACTTGGGTCCTGCGTTTGACTTGGTATCCTTTTGCTTCGAGCACTCATTACGCATGTGTCCGTTTTCTTCGCAGATAAAACAACGTCCTTCCTTCTTGAGCTTCAAAGCTCTAAGGAGTCGTTTCTTCTTCGCTGGTGTCGAACTTAAACTCCTCGAAGGTTGGTCCAAAGACTTGCCTTCAGTCATGTTAGCCATAGGTGCGGAGAACTTTCTTTTATGCTTGTTCCCCTGCTCGGTAACGGGTTTCGACTTGGAAGAGACCATCGTATTATCATAGATACGAGCTGAATGGATGGCCTCGTCCAAAGTTTTACATTTGTTATTTTTAACCTGTAATCGGTACGAGTCGGGTAAACCAGCTACGAAAAATCCCAACAGAGTAGTGGGATCCATCTTTGTAGCTTTCATCTGCAAGTCACGAAACTTCTGGAGATAGACCTCATAAGTGAGGTGCTGCGAGGTCATGGTCAAAGCTGAAAACCGGGCAACAACATCATAATCATCCTCTTTCTTGAGGAATTCTTTCTTGAAAATGTCTTCAAATTGTGCCCAAGTCGTTGGCTTAGGATTCAGTTCCTTCCACCAAAGCAAAGCTTTGCCGGACAAGAAACCTGCTGCTAATTGGATCTTCTTTCCATCATCATGAGGATGAAACTGAAAGTGAACTTGTCACTTGTGTAGCCACATGTCCCCGATCTCCTTGGTTCGCTGCTTTTGCTCGCCCCTGAACGGTTCGGAGTAATATTGGGGCCTAAAGTTGAAGCCAAGGTATCCATTCCCGAAAAAGTAGAGAGGGTAGTGGTCAATAGAGCGATGGAGTTCTGCAAAGCTTGCATTTGAGCGTCGATTTGTGCTTGACGTTCCGACGAAGAAGCTTCGAGAGCTACTTTGAACTCTTGGAAATCAGATTTTGACACAAAATCGTCAAAAAGATCGGCATCGGTTCCTTCCGTAGCCGGCAAGCCTTCGCGTTCCACGAGGGGCTCCAACTTTGATTCTTGGGTCGACATCGTGAAGAGGGTACGCGGAGAGAAAATTCGATCTTTGCACAATGAAAGTGCGAGCGAACTCGAGAGCTTGAGAGCTTGAAAACTTGAGAACTTGCTAGAAGGGTTTATAAAGGTTTCCCAAAAGCCAAAAAATCCCCAAAAGCTAAGCTTAGCTATTGCTTTAGCTTTTGTGTGTTTTTTTTTTTCGTGAATAAATACATATATATATATATATATATATATTAATATATATATATATATATATATATATATATATATATATATGGATATATATATTTTCTTTTCTTAAAAAAAATAAAATACCTTGGAAACCTTAGAGAGAAGGGGTTTTCTTTTTAAAATTTTAAAATTTTAAACTCCCAAAAAAAAACTTTTTTTCGCTCCCCTCTTGGATTAGCCTAACGGTGGACTGCCGGCGCCATCTTTTACTCTCGGCGGATGCTGACGTCAGCTGTGGTGCAGCCGTCGCCTGTACCTTCGCTCGAGCGCCTGCGTGTGAGTCTGCGCCCGCCGGATGTGTTACCTGCGCTGGGCCGCCTACAGGACCTGGCTGGGCGCCTGCGTAGGCCTGGGCTGGCCTGGGCGCGAGCCATACTGGGCCTGGGCTGGCTACGCAAGCCTGGCCTGGGCACCAGTCCGCCTCGCCTAGCCGTGGTGCAGCCGTCGCCTGTACCTTCGCCCGAGCGCCTGCGTGTGAGTCTGCGCCCGCCGGATGTGTTACCTGCGCTGGGCCGCCTACAGGGCCTGGCTGGGCGCCTGCGTAGGCCTGGGCTGGCCTGGGCGCCGGCCATACTGGGCCTGGGCTGGCTACGCAAGCCTGGCCTGGGCACCAGCCCGCCTGGCCTAGCCTAGGCGCCTACGTGGCTTGGCTGCCTAGCCGCCTGGCTTGGCAGGCCTTGGCCACCCTCAGCCGACAGTAGTCCCTCGCCAGCAACAACCCGCTAGCGCATCGTTCACCCAACGCTCTCTCTCTCTTGCGCCAAAAAACAACGAAAAGCATCATGCTTTTTTTTCTTTTTTTTTTCTGTTTTCTCTCATGCGACTGCACAACATCTTTCCTCTTCTTTGCAAAAGCAATCAACCCTATTACACTACCACCTCCCATCAACATGGGGTTCTTTGATGAAGAAAAAACACATACCAAATCTGAAAACTGCAGTATGCACAGAAAAACAGCAAGTTTTTTAACACATACCGTTCTTCGACCTCTTCTTCTCTACCTACCGACTTGCTCGTTCACGAGGTATGCTCTGATACCACTGTCAAATTCCCACGGATCTTCCCTCGTGATCGATCTTGGTTCGAAACTCGAATCCTGCAAACAAACGAACAAACAAACAAGCAAGGGGGTGCAGGCCTGACTCACCTCCCAACCATGACAACCGTAGGCGAGCCCACAGTCTTGGCTGTCCCCACCGAGCCACGAGCTGAGCTAACTAGGTTGACGTACCGACCAATCTCCTCCTCGTGACGTCCCATACCGCCACGAAGCTGCCCTCGCGAGCCTCGAGATTGCTGCCGGCCTCGGTTGCATAAAGCAGGTGCACGTCTGCACTAGATCCAGGCTCCAAGACCATAGAGCTCTCACAAACTCGCGAGACTCTCTATATCAAATAACCAACCGTGACCACCCTTTTATAGGCTCTTGGCCGGTCATCGGGCGTCCACACTTCGCCTGTCCATACTTGGGTGCCCGCCCGTTAGTATTTCCCTAACTCAGCTCGTCAATCAACCTGCCTAGTTCCAAGCTTCCCCAAGCCTCGAAACTAGTCTTGCATGCGTATAGCACACGGTAGATACACACTGTGCACATGACATATATATGCTTAGGTTGTTGGTCGGCCAGCAGCTACTGCTGTTGTCCGCCAGCTCTTGGACAAATATCATGGAATAAATCTAATAAATGCTTCGCTTCATTCAATGCTTGCCCAAACTAGCTGGTCTTCATACTGTTACCTAGCCGCCTGCCTACCTAGATGCCCTGCTGGCCTATTGCCGACTGGTATAGGACAGCTTGGCTGGTTGCAGACTGGTCATCCATGCCCTCTTTATGCCGATGATGATGCTGAGGACAACGCATGCAGTTCACCAGTTCCTACAGCCATAAGCGCAGCCATACAGTACCTTTACAGCCCCAAATCAGCATATACACTTGCGTTTTCTTCATGTGAACCAACCGCCTGCAGTTCAGTCCCCTACAGGCTGAGTTTACAGATCTTCAGCCCCTTCAAGTCTGCGTTTCTGTCCAGCAGCAGTCCTTGTGTAAACCGGCCTTCAGAAATCTGACGGGCGGTGAAAGAAACACTCGCACATAAAACACTTCAACGCCATTGAGGACCTAGAAAAGCAAAACATACAGGGGGAGCTAGAGTGCTCCTGCAAACAGTACACGGACACCGATTGGCCCCAAAACGCAGTGGCGCCCCTTGCGGTATTTCTTTAATTGATTATAAGAGCTTTGATTACAATAAGGCTGGGAACTCAACCGTCATAGTAGAACTCCTGAAGCCTGCAAATACCCTGCATCATGGCTTCATATCCACTCGGCATCCACAAACAAGTCCAGCCATTGTTCACCTCAAAAGACTCTCACACATTGAGCCCTGCATACAGAAGTCTTTTCCCATGATCAGGACTACCACAACCATCCATAGCCTCTCACCCTATGAACAGCATCACACCCTGACACATCCAGTGCTTCTGCATCACAACACAGATTCCCAAACTGTCTCTCAACACAAAACTCGTATCACAGCACAGCATACCATACAGTCGACACACCTGTACCAACCCTCTCTACCTTCCAAGGGTACTATCCATCTCTGTCATGGATTCCCTGTCCCCTGCCCAATCAGTAGCAAGGCTGTACCAATCATGTGTCCATTCCTGTACCTTCTGCCTGCATGTGACCTATCTCCTGGAGAAAACCAAAAACATGTTTCCTCGAGAAACCTACGACCTATTTCCACATGAAACCCTTAGGCTTGTTTCCCTTTGAAACTTCTGTCCTGTTTCCATACAGAACCATTCATGGTACCATTCAACAACAGTGCCAACAACGACATACATCTAATTACCTGTTCCCTCATGAAACATCTGGAAACATAGAGATGCCCATAACTGTAGGTCCCTCTGTTCCTTTCTAGCAGGAAGAAAACAATCTGCTCCATGAGCATGCAGCCATGCGAGCTTGCTTCATTCCCATGCCAAGAAACACATTCAAGTGACCTGTACTTGCAGCCAACCAAAACATCTCATAAACAATCTCAATACAGTCTTGGCTGTGCGCCTCTTTCAGCCCGCTCCTTCCAAGAGAGAGAGAAAGATAGAGAGAGACCTGCTCAGCCTGCCTGTGTTCAGCCCAGCACCTCCCCTCCTGAAACGGCCTGCAGTCCTGGCCGCCTTCTATGGGTGGGAGAGAGGGAGATAACGAAAAGTCTTGCGCCTACAGTCCAGCCCTTGCCTGTTGCTGTCCAGCTGGACACAACGCTCCCTGCTCCCCACCGTTATTCTACAGCCAGCCGCCTGTAAACTCCCCGACCAGAATTTCCAAAGGCGTGTGGAGAAAAGCGCGTACTGTTCTGTCCAGCAGCCGCCTACAGTTCCCCTTGTGCGTGAAGAAAAGCATGCACTGCTCTATCCAGCGCTGCCTGCAGCCGCCCGTTTGCCAATAGAGAGAGAGAGAGAGCATGGCATGCTGACACCTGTACCTGCAGTGGCTGTTCAGTCCGCCTACAGCCAGTCCAACAGCCACCTAACACCTTCCCTTCTGCAACCTGTCAGAAGCCTGTAAAGCCTGCTGTCCTTGCAAAGGAGAACCATCCCACAAGTGCTCCTCTGTCCAGCAGCCGCCTCGATGCAAAGGAGGAAAACGGCGTGTAAGAGCAGTCCTCCTAAGCGGAGAGCACACCTTCATCAAGAGATAGGCGCCCCCTTTCTGCCCGCCAGCCCCTCTTCTTCAGAAAAGCACACACGTGGCCCCAATAATAGCATATGGGCCGCGTTTTCTTTCATAAAAGACATTATAATGTTTTTAAAGGTTTTTAAAACCTTTTGAGTTAAAATCTCTTCGTCCCCTTCACACTTGGGGTTGTCCACACATGGGTTTCCTTTTTAGCTCCAATCTGATGCCATTCACACTGTCCACCATGTCCCCGTGCACACCTGCACACTATCCAGAGAAAAACACAGGGTCGTGACATACCCCCCTCTTGAAAAATAGCAAGCGTCCTCGATTGCACTCAATGGCACAGTAAGGCATCTTATGAGCAAAGACGCCCCATATGGCAAAAACAATGGCCCTCCAATGCATCTGGGTGATAAAACAATCATCCTGCACAATAGGCCACACTGTCACATCAAAGTCACAAACAACTCTTGCTCAAGAAACCACTCTTGCTTGTTCCTTTAGAACCTGCAGCAAAAGTCTAAAATCAAGTGGAAACGTTACTTGTGTTAGCCAAAAACAAAACCATGCATCATTCTACATATGACACACATATGCATGACACATATGCATTCGCAAACAATATGCTCCTCAAGATGCTCTACCTACTCTAAAGTAACAGTCTATCTCCAGCTACTTCACTTGAGGATCAGTTTCGGGAGCTGTTTTGTTTCTGTGGAGACTTTCTTCTGTGACAAGGAGTTTACAGATTTTGGAGGAGTGCAGTGATCTTTTCAGAGATCCTGAGCAGGGTTTATTTTGTCCGAACCTGTGTTCTTTGCAGTGTTTGCAGAACAAGGAGCGTGTTTTGCCCTTGAGGTGTGATCCTTTCACATGGATCATTTGTTTGTTGCTGATTCTTGGGATCTGATTCTACTTTTGGAATAGTCTTCTGCTCTCAGTGATGCTTTTGAGGACTTTGTTACCACTGCAGTTTATATTCTTGCTTCCCTTCCTAATTGTGAGGAGCCTACCTCTGCCTCTCTTTGTGATGCTTCTAAGGATTCCCCTCCCCCTGCCAGTTCTGCAGGTTTGTTGTTTGGAAGATGGTTTTTGTGAGGATTACTATTATTACTTAGTATTTCATCCACTATCTGTGTATTTAAGACTGAAACTGAAAGTAGACTTGAACACAGATGTTTGATTGATTGATTGAAATTGTGATACAACAGGCTCCTTATATAGGAGTTCAAGAGACACGAATGAAAAGACACATCCCATGACCAATAGTCATGACTCTAGGCGAAGGGACACATCCTTTGGACGAATAGCTGCAACCATTGGATGAAGAGTTGCAACCCTAGAGCAAAAGGGTGTGACCAATCGTCGAAGAAGTGTGGCTCTTGATGAAGAGGCATGTCTCTAGAGCGAATAGTCGTGACCATCCAAGTGTAGGGGTCCTCTGTAATCATGTCACTTCAGTATCTGTAATCATAAGGAGACTGTATAATGAACTAAGTCACAATCGTGACATTCCCTCCCATTTAAAATAAAACCCTTGTGATTAAATGAGAGTCGGTCGTCTGCCAAAGAATTCTTGGAGGAGTTGAGGATATTGTTGCATTTCTTCATCTGTCTGCCAAGTAGAATCTGACTCATCCAAGTCCATCCACTTAACAAGAAATTCTGTAGTAATCTTCTTTCTTGTTTCTTTCTGACGAACGTCAAGAATCTTCTCAGGAACAAGAATAATATGATCATCTTCAATCTCAGGAACATAAGAAGATAACTCCGGGATAGATGAATCTCCTTGTATGTATTCCTTGAGCCAAGAGATGTGAAATGTCGGATGAATTTTTCCCCAAGATGGTGGAAGATCCAACTTATAACTGACAACTGAAATCTTCTTTATAACTTTAAATGGACCATAGAAACGCCGTCGCAACTTCGGAAAGACTGACTTTACTGTCTTATATCGATGCGGTACAACATAAAGCAAAACCAAGTCACCTTCTTGAAACTCAGTATGCCTTCTGTGCTTATTCGCATACTTCTGATATTTCTGCTGAACATGAATCAGTCTGTCTCGAACCGGCGACCATTATAAGGGGCACGCAGTTTGACATCGAGTTTCTTTTTTTGTGCAGCTGTTAATATTTTATAAAGAAGTTGGAGTTCTGCATTGTTTACCTCGGCAGTTGGATCTGGTTCATCTTCATTTTCTGCTACCGAAGTCTCTGAAGAAGATGGTTGTGGATCACTAGCTGGTGTGCGCGCTGGATGGGGCCGCTGCAACTGGTCGAGCCGTCTGCTGATGGTAGAGAGACTTGTCGAAAAAGTCTGCTGAAGTGTCTCCATCTGCTCGCGTAATAATGTAATGGCCTGCATTTTCTCGTCTTGTTGCTGGCCCTCTTCCTCTGAGATAGATGGCATGTTGGATCTGCTAGAGGGAGTAGCGCGGAGAAGCTGGTGAAATATGTGGTATTGCTGGAGGAGAGAGTGACAGTGAATCGTCTCCCAATTCTGCTAAGAAATCGGAGCCTAACTCCGAAGGCTCGAAGTCTTCCACCTCGTCGAGAGGAGGTGTCTCTGCAGGGGTTAAGGGAGTGTAATCTGGCACAATGAGCTCGTTGTATACTTGAACCAAGGGCTGGAGCGAGATGATCCGATTCACTGCATCCACACGACACTCGTCCAGGAAATATGCAAGATGTGGGTACCGTCCCAAAATAAACTCGTAATGAGCAAGATGGTGTGCTGGACACGTCAAGTAAATATGCCAGATCACCCACACCTGGAACTGAGTGGCGTGGCGGTGACTGACGTATAATAAAAAGTCCAGGGGACCTGGTACATGAACTGGAGCCGGAACAGGTTCTGCAACAGGTTCGGGTAATGGAGCGGGCTCCGGTGTGGGTGTCTCCCGAGGATTTTCGGGCAATATGGCCTCCGGGACCTCGTCTATGTACGAGATGTAAGGCACGGGCTGATTGCTGTTGGGTTCCATTGGACACCTGGTTGAGAAGGGGAGTGTGTGCCAGAGTGGAGAGAAGTCCCTGGCGTGGCAGAGTGGGAGAGGAGCGCACCTTCTCTCGAACGGCGTGCGAGTGAAACGAATAGGCTGGCCGGCGGACGAAGTCGTTGCGCTGGCCCCATAGTCGTTTTTTTTTTTTTTTATGTAACAAAAGGGTACGTGGGTTAATAAAAAAAGGGCCACCCAAATTTATTAATGGGCTGGCCGGCTGGTCATTTTATTAAACCCACGAAGGGCTGCGCCGTTTATTAAACCCACGAAGGCTGAATTATTGAATCGTAGCGCTTATGCGCTGGCGGCCAAGAGGTGCGCAGCCGTGAGGATCAGCGAAGAGGTGCCATGCGAGGAGGTGCCATCTCGTGGTGCCATCGTGCGTGTGAAGGGATGCGAACCCATACATGAAAGGGCACAACCCGATGAAGAGGCACATGAAGAGCTACCAGCCGGGACCCAATGGGATGCTTTGGAGCTGTGGTTGTTGCTAACCGTGCCAGGGGCACAGTGGTACTTCAAGAGTCTTTTGGATTTGGATCAGAATCAGGTTGGGCTTGTACCAGTCCGACGACATCATTTTTCAGAGGGGGGTGTGGAGTCCTTTCATCTGGCGATGCCCACCTCAGTGGCGTGTACTTATGTACAGCATTGGGCAACTCATGATACTGAGTTTGAGCAGATGGACCCCATCATTTCTACAGAGTCTTTACATCTTGCGATGCCGACCTTTTCAGAGGATGCTTTTTAACAGCATTTGGCTACTCTTGGTACAGAGTTGGAGCAGATTGACTATATTTCTTTTGAGGGTTCCAGTGAGGAGCAGTTTACTTCTCCCAGGATTGATTATATACAGGATCTGATCTTGGTTGGTTATGAGGTTTTTCATACCTTCTCCAGGCTGGATACACGACGTTCGACTTCGGGGAGTGTTCTTACACTTGGGTTTGGAACCATTATCTGGAGCATCACGTCGCAACCTACTTGGTTGTTTTCTTCCAGAGGAGCGGTGTACCTGGCAGCTTGTTCCGTTGCTTTTGTAGCTGACTTGCTGAGGAGATTGCTTGTGGAGCTTTCTTGGTACCTGTTTCTGCAGTCTTTCATCTTTGATCGAGGACGGCGTCTCTGGCTTCTTGGAGTTCACTCAGCATCCGGTGCTGAGAGGGGGCTGATTATCTCGCAAAAGTTGCAAGCCTTTCTCCACATCTTTCTCATGCTCCTCCGCAGTGGCTGAGAAGACTAGTATGTCATCAAGGAATATGAAAACACACTTCCCAATAAATGTGGACTGCGAAAATCCTAGACATCATCTTATTGAACGTTGCGGGTGCATTTGTAAGCCCAAAAGGCATGACTGCGAACTCTTGGTGACCGCGCTCTGTCCGAAAAGATGTTTTTGGAATGTCAGCTTCAAAAATGCGAACCTGATGGTAACCACTCTTGAGGTCGATCTTTGTGAAAAACTTAGCACCGTCTAAACGCTCCAAAATGTACTCTATCCTTGGCATAGGAAACTTATTCTTGATAGTGAGTTTGTTTAATGCCCTGTAGTCTACACAAAGGCGTGAAGACTTGTCCTTCTTTTGGACAAATAGGATAGGTGCAGCAAATGGGGAGGAAGAAGGCCGAATGAATCCGGCTCGGAGAAGCTTAGATAACTGCTTTTCTAACTCGCCCTCTAAAGTCTTGGAAAGACGATAGGGAAACCTGCTAGGGGGATCTGATCCAGGAACCAAATCAATGTGATGGTCCTCAGGGCGAGAGGGTGGGAGACTGGGCGGGAGATCATCCCTAAGCATAATGTCCTGGTGTCTGGATAGGAGGTCTGCTAACTCAGGGACTGAAGATGTAACGGATGCTACTAATGAAGGAGGGGTTGTTTGAGCACGAACATAAAGGAGTGCTCCTTCTGCTCTCTTGCAGATAGCTCGTCTGGCCTGGAGATGCGAAATCAATGGGATGCCAAGAATGCTTCTATTCCCACGAATCATGACAGGCTCAGGAAAACCTTTACAAATAGTAAAAGTGTCCTGTCCCCAATCGAGAATAGGCTCATACGACGGAACCACTGAATTCCAACAGAGGTGAGACGATGAAATCTCGTTGAAATGAGGCCTTCTGAACTTCAAAGGCAAATTGTTGTCCCTTCTGGGAAATGTGGGTGCGAAGACCAGGTGTAAACCCGTCCACATCCAGATGATATGGGACTAATAGGCAGTTCAATTTATTAGCCAACTGGGGAGAGATGGCGTCTTCAAAACTACCCATATCAAAAAGCACTACGAATTGTCGGCCCAAGGCAGAGCCATAAGCTCGGATGAGGCTCTTCTGAGCAGCATCGCTCTCACCCTTCTGCTTAGCATCAAATACCACGGATGGCATAGGATGCATGGAAGGTAAAAGTTAAACTGCATTTGAGGTAGTAGGCGGGGCTGGAGGAGCTAGGAAGGCTGTGGCAACTGTGGTAGAAGGAGCTTTGGCGGCTTGTGCCGCTTGCCATTTGTGGCAATCCTTCTTACCATGCCCTATAATATGACAGAAAAAACATCTATTTTCTGACTGGTACTTCCTTTGCTCCTCTGGAGGAAGATAACCTCCAGTAATGCCTGCTTTAGCCTTTTCATCAGGGGTTTTCTTAGGTTCTTTATCTTTCTTACCCCCTAAGCTGGAGCTATTACTGTTGTCCTTCTAAGCATCTTTAGAAGACGCGTTACCTTGCCCTGTCTGTGCAGCTCATTGCTGCTGCTGGGTTTTGGTACTGGACTCAGATGACTGCTTGGGCTTGCCCCCGTTAAGCTTCATTTCTTCATTCTGAGCGAGAGTCAGAGCCCGGTCATATGTACTTGGTTCAAAGTTACGAACTGTGAACCGAATGTTAGAGTCCAATCCACGAATGAATTGCTTCATCTTATCCTGCTCAGATAATCCTAACTGCTGTGATAAAGTAATAACCTTACTGGAAAACTGAAGCACCAAGAATCCGTTCTATCTGAGTCCATAGAACTCGTCTTTCAGACCAGTCTTGTACTGGGGCGGGAGAAATCTGGTCTTCAGGTCATGGACAAAGATGTCCCAGTCAAAGGCTGTGACACCTGTGGCCTGGTCTGTATGAATACTAGACCAATGCTGCCACCAAGTGACTGCCTCACCAGTGAGATGGGGAGCCGCTAAGTGGACTTTGTCTTGAGGGTCTGTGATCCTAGCTAAAGAAAAATGAGCACTAAACTGATGAATAAATTGATTAACTGATGAATAAGTTTGGTTGACTGCGAATGATGGTGGTTGATGCTGCTGCAGATTGCTGGCTGGTGACACCTAAGATTGGGGAGACTGAGGAGAGCTGCTGATACCTCAAATGTATGGGCCTCCTTTTCCCGTTGGTGCTCGAGTAACATACGTTCTCGATCAAGCTCACGTTGGTGTTCCCGAGCGACGAGTTCAGCCTAACGACGGTCTTCGTCGATCCTGCGTCGGGCTTCCTCATAGTCCCGTCTTTCTGCTTTTTCTCTTTTCCTTCAGTCCTCATCCTCTCTCCTTTGTTGTTCCATCTGAAAGAAGAGGGAGATGTAGTCGGGTGCTACTAAAGGTGTAGAAGGACGTGCTGTTGTTGCCTCCAAGAGTTGGAGACGCTTCATGAGCAGCTGGTTCTAAGCTCTAAGAAGAGCTATGGTGTCTGCTGTAGGCGGAAGAACGTGGTCTCCTTTGGGGGAGACGTCTTCCGGCTGATAAGTACTCTCTTTTGTAGACATGATGCTGAAGTCGGTGGTCGTGCCGGAACGCAATCTAACCATCCAAGGATGCCCCCATGCTAGGATACGGTGTGTGGACAATCTGAATCTGATACCAATGTGATATGCAGCGGAAGTCTTTGTATTGAAAGATCCTGTCACACAAATGCTCACACCGTCTTCTGTATCCTGAGTTTCGTGAGTTTAGCAATCCACTTTAATACTTCAAACTTTAAAGAGATATGAGAGAGAGATATGAGAACTGTACACCGGATTGGGTCCCGAATTACCCACTGAAGGACCCCCTATCCCGATAACGAGATAGTATTTGCTTTATTTCTTTAGAGAGAATGATTGTGGACTGTAGATAAGCCAAACGCAAGATCTCGGAGGATTGGAAGCTTGGCTTAACTGTACACGGCTGTAGAAACACCTCGATGAACTGATCTCGAGCCTATGCACTCTTCCCAAGGGCATGAGGAAGGGCTGCACACCTGAGGCTGAGAAAAGAAGGCGATGGACTGTTCTAAGCTATGTTAGAATGCTGTAAATGCTTATGAATGCTTGGTTACCTTTACCAAAGGGTTGGTGTATGCCTGGATGATGTACTGAAGGCTAGTTACTGATGTAAACTGCTGTAGGGCTGAAAACGCATGGAAGAACTGCTGGAAATCTGCAAACGCAGGACTGTAGAGCTGTTTTCTAGCGTAGGACTGATGCTGGACACCATCATACTTACTGAAGTTTGGTTGACTGCAAATGATGGTGGTTGATGATGCTGCAAACTGTTGGCAGGTGACACCTATGACTGGGGAGACTGAGGAGAGCTACTGATACCTCAAGTGTATGGCCTCCTTTTCCCGTTGGTGCTCGAGTAACATACGTTCTCGATCAAGCTCACGTTGGTGTTCCCGAGCGGCGAGTTCAGCCTGACGCCGGTCTTCGTCGATCCTGCGTTGGGCTTTCTCATAGTCCCGTCTTTCTGCTTTTTCTCTTTTCCTTCGGGCCTCATCCTCTCTCCTTTGTTGTTCCATCTGAAAGAAGAGGGAGATGTAGTCGGGTGCTGCTGGAGGTGTAGAAGGATGTGCTGCTGCTGCCTCCAAGAGTTGGAGACGCTCCATGAGCAGCTGGTTTTGAGCTCTAAGAAGAGCTATGGTGTCTGCTGTAGGCGGAAGAACATGGTCTCCTTCGGGGGAGACGTCTTCCGGCTGATAAGTACTCTCTTCTGTAGACATGATGCTGAAGTCGGTGGTCGTGCCGGAACGCAATCTAACCATCCAAGGATGCCCCCACGCTAGGATACGGGGTGTGTGGACAATCTGAATCTGATACCAATGTGATATGCAGCGGAAGTCTTTGTATTGGAAGATCCTGTCACAGAAATGCTCACACCGTCTTCTGTATCCTGAGTTTCGTGAGTTTAGCAATCCACTTTAATACTTCAAACTTTAAAGAGATATGAGAGAGAGATATGAGAACTGTACACCGGATTGGGTCTCGAATTACCCACTGAAGGGCCCCCTATCCCAATAACGAGATTGCATGTGACACACCTAGGCCTATATAACCATATATTTAGGGTCCATTTGGGATATGGTTGGGTGGAGAATCAAAGTTCTAGTCTTAGAAGTTCTCAAGCTATTGATGCAAGGAGCGTTACATTGATATCAGAGCTAAGTTCTTTCTTTTCCATGCTTCCATTGAGCTACTCATTGCTAACTCTAATCTGTACTCCTTAATTCCTTCTCTATTCCTTCTTTGTAAGAAACTTTCCATTTTGCTTATTGTTAGAGTAAATGACTTCTCAAGATGGGAAGGATGAAAATGGAGAGAAGGGAAAAAACCCAATGTACTCTTTTCACATGGAAGAGGATATTACAAAAACAAATGAAATAGATATGTAAGATTTAGATCTAAATGAGAATTAGAATATAGAAATGAAGGAAATGAAAGAAAAAATCTCTAATATAGAGAATAAACTTGAGAAAATGATGGGTCTTACCTCCTTGATGGGAGGAGGGGAAGGATTGGGAGTAAAAGAAATATCTAAAAACATTGATGAGGGAAGAGAAAAAACTCTAGAAAAAGAATTGAATGGAGCCATAGTTGAAGAAGGTCCCAAAACTAGAGACCAAGGTATGGTATTCAAAGATTTACCCACTTTTAGTGGAGAAGAGAAGGAGAAATTTAAAGGCACCCACTTTTAGTGGAGAAGAGAAGGAGAGAAATAAAGATGCAGTTCATATTTTTCTATAAAAATGGCAAGATTTGCATCTTTTAAGAAATGTGTCTGATCATAACCACCCCATTGAAGCTAGTCTATCCTTACAAGGCAAAGCTTATAAGTAGTGGATGAGCTTAGCAGAAGCTAGACAAGTACCCGAATCTTGGGATTCATTTAAGGAATTATTCTAAAGGAATATCTTTCTGAAAATGAAGAAGACCGAAATTAAGAGGAGTGGGATAATTGTTCTATGGAACAAAAGAATTTAAATCTCACTCAATATATAGCTTGCTATAGAGAAATTGTCTTAAAGCTTAAGGGAATAGACAATTTTCAAAAAGTAAGAGACTTCATTAGAGGCCTAAAAAGAGAGTACAAGAAGGAAGTTTGCTTCACAGAGCCAAGAAACTTAGACGAGACTATAAAATTTACAAAAAAATTTGACAATACCAAAGGTAATGGTAATCGTAAAGAAAATGATTTTAAAATTTTATATAAGCCTCATGAAGAAAATTTTGGCTCTCAAAAAATAAAGGGTTTTTTCTTTAAAAAGGGAAAACCTCTTAAAAAGCAAAAATCCAATCCTAGTATGTTTCTAAAAAAGCAAGATTTTGAGAGAGCGGTTAAAGAAAAACTTTGATTTTCTTGTCTTGAGCCGAGATATGATAAAAGGAATTGTCCTAAGTCCCAAGGACAAGAACTTACTGGGAATGGTAATGATAAGCCTTAAGGAATGCACACTTGAATTATTTTCATTGAGGAAAACACTTTTGAGAAGCTATTTGCATAATACACTAACATTTGAGCATAAAGAAAATTTTATTACATTGCAAGGAGAGCATAATGTACCATCTTCTCCTTTGATATGTAATATTGAGCTCCAAAAGCTTCATCAAGATAATGGAGTAGAACAAATGTTTTTCTGTTATGCAATGTCTCAGTTTAAAACCCATTGTGAAAATTTTGATTCAAGTATTTGTGAAGTAGTTAATTCTTCTTTAAACAATTTATTTGAAGAATTTATAGATGTTTTTTCGGAAACATTGCCAAAAGGTTTACCTCCAGATAGAGGGATAGATCATCCCATAGAAGTTTTAAAGGATTCAAAACCAATTAGTAAGTCATCTTATAGAATAAGTTTAACAGAAACACAAGAAGTTGAAAAGAAGTTGGCTGAATATTTACAACAAGGCTTTATTAGGCCAAGTAAGTCTCTCTAGACTTCACCAATATTATTAGTGAAGAAAAAAGATGCATATATATGCACTTGTGCATATATTATTGTGGATTAAATTTAATCACAATAAAAAATAAATTTTCTATTTCTAGGATAGATGAATTGTTTAATCAATTCAAAGGTGCTAAATATTTTAGTCTTAATATCATCAAGTAAAAGTTAGAATTGAACATGTGCCAAAAACAGCATTTAGGACATCTTTTGGACGCTTTTAGTTATGCTTTTTGGTCTAGCTAATGCTCTCACTACTTCTATATTTGGGAAAATCTGCGGTGGTTTTTATTGATTATATATTAGTCTTTAGTCAAAATGAACAAGAACATATTGATCACCTTAGAAAAGTATTTCAATTATAGAGAAAAAATAAATTATTTACCAAAAAAAAATCTAAATTATTTGAAAGTAAAAGTTGAACAAAGCTCAAAGTAATTATTCAACTTATAAAAAGAACTATTTACAATTGTGCATGCTTTTTTAAAGTATAGTCATTATTTGTATAGTGTCGATTTGGAAGTATTATCTAACCATGGAAGTCTTAAGTGATTAAGTACTCAAAAGGAGTTTAAAGGTAGGAAGGCTAGATGAGCTGAAATCCTACAAGAGTTTGATTTTCAAATCAGATATAGAAAAATAAAATTTAAGATCATGGGACAAATGCTCTAAGTCGAGCACCCATGATATATTCAACTATAAAGTGAGTTGCTGGCTCACTTAAAAGAAAAATGTGCTAATGACCCTAACTATCAAGTAGTTTGGAATTACTTGATTAAAAGAGGTAACTCTCAAATAGAAAAATGCAGCTGCTAGTGATAAAAGGGTGTCACTTAAAAAGATAGTGGTTCAAAGGAATCACTTAAGAAAGGATCAAAAGTGAAAAAGATCGTTAATGCCTGGTAAAGATAGTTAATGCATGGTAAAAGCAGCATATCTATAAATAAGAGTCTAAATCCTTGGAAAAGAGGAAAGACTATAAATTCTCATGGTGGTGATATAATAAAGTGATGTTTGTTTTGGCCACATCGTAAAGGTATGAGTATGTGATTGTAAAAAAAAGTAATGACATGTACTCATTTGTGAAAAGAAAAGTTGACCATATTAAAGAGAGGCATTATTATGAGTGGTTATGGATTCCATAATGGTAGTAGACATGGTACAAGGAACCTTATAATTGTTTCTATATATGCATAAAAAGTTATCAAGCAAATAAGTTGCTTGAAAAAGATCTACCAATAAAAAGAAATGTCTATGTGGACATTGTTTCACTTAATGAAGTGTAACGAAAAAAAAGTTATTACCTAGATCCAAATTCAAGGACATCCAAACTTTTTAAAAGACAAGGTCTAGTGTTAATGATCTGTTACTCAAGGTACTTGTGAGCAACTAGGTGGAATGGGACGCCTAGTGATGTGTGCTATGCCAACGTACAAGCAATCGAAAGGAGTTGACCGTGCAAGGTTGAGGTTGTCTTATCCAAAAGAATTTCTCGATTGAGTCGTCGACGGTCGAGAAGTAAAAGGAATTGGCCAAGGGAGTAAATGGTTACTTTACTCTTCATTGCTTATGGTATGCAAGGTCGGTCAACTAGTACGTAAGGTACTAAAAGATACTAAACAATCTTTTAGTACGTAAGGTACAAAAAGATAATAGAACAATCTTATTTGGGAATTGTGTCTCACGTAAAAGAAGGTTATCCGTAAGATTGGTTCTAGTTAGTGTATACAAGTATGCACTAGGAAAAGAGTTAATGGTAACCAAGTAAAGCTTTTGAGTGATCATGACACTCGAGAAGTAAAAAAGAACAATGAAAAGTCATTAACTGCATACAAGCCTCTGATCAAGGACATATGCAAAGTTGGTGGACATAATCATATTGTTTTGTTCTCACCAAAATAAAATATTCATCTTAGAAGGTATTAAGGCCAACCTCATTGTTCTAAGGCCAACCTCATTGTTCTAAGGGTATCATAAAGTTCAACAATGTGTCAAATCTAAACGGTTTAATGACACTTACATGGACAGTAGATGTTTTTAAAAGAAAAAGATACTGTCATAGAAAGGGAGTTTAAGAACACATGAACAAGGAAGTAATATTCCTCTACTAAAGGAAGTGTTTCTATAATTGAAATACTTATAAAAGAAAACTTATTCCAAGTTAAGTGACTACACTGAAGAAAAGGTTTCTTGAGTTCATTTTTGCGAGAACGAAAACTTTTCTTTCAAGAGAGAGGAAATGTTATGAGACTGACAAAAAACACTATAAGGTAAGACTAGAAAAGATTATTTATATGTAAAAGGTTTGCATATAAATAAGATTCAGGGGATTTCAAATTGGGAATACCTAAAGGAATGGTTAATATTGTGGGTTGACTACCATGAGTATATAACATGCACGTTCCTAAAAGGTGAAGTTGGGCATGTTCCTGGATTCATCTAGATATATAATTCAGCCGTATTAGCAGACATGCAGATTTCACATTGTGAAATTTTTGGCTGAGTTGCACCCAGTTGATATTGTGCTTATTCTTTCTATCTTTGGCGGTGCATTTACCCTATCAACTACTTATTTGTTGTACTAATTCTTTCTATTTGCTACTTTCCTTAGTACTAGGCTTCATTATGGCTAGGTCTGCCCTGCATCTCCAGAGGTTTGACAAAAACTCAGTACGAAGGCCCTTTGTGTGAATATATGCTCTTATATGTGTGTGTGTATGGAGTGCATGTGTGAGAGCATATCTTGATATAGAGTTTTAAACCCACCATTGGACACTAATGACGTTAGTGGGGATGTCGTAGTATCTAGTCCATACTATGCATAATGGAGTTGATAGCTATATAGTCTTGTGGGTTGACTACCATGAGTATATAACATGCACATTCCTAAAAGGTGAATTTGGACATGTTCTTGGATTTATCTAGGTATATATATATAAGATCACAGTAAAAGGGATGTACATTGTAGATAGTGCATAAGGGAAGCCTAAAGGCCACAGAAGTAGGCGCCCCCTTCTAGGGCGAGTTGAGGAGGCATTGGATAGTGAAAGGGCCATGCCTAGCCATTGAAAGGTCAAGGGGCTGAAGTTGGAAGGTCATGCATCACCTAAGCCTATATAATCATGTGTTTAGGGTCCATTTGAGATACGGTTGGGTGGAGAATCAAAGTTCTAGTCTTACAAGTCCTCAAGCTATTGATGCAAGGAGCATTACAGATACCAATGTTACATGCAGAAGCTCTAGAGTCTTCTTTCAACCCTAAACACCATCTTGGAACAACCTGATGCAAAACACATGTAGAGGATAGAGAAGAGAGAGAGATAGCTAAGTTTTAGTATATTCATAATGTATAGAAAGATAGTACGATCTTACCATAGACTGCCTTCATGAAAAGGTAATAAACCCTATTCTATGCCTAAGTCTAAGACCCAATCCATGGTTGGATTGAATGCCATCATTGAACTATGCACCTGCTATATATATGTCCTTGAAGACCTAGTGGACTAGCCAACTTGCTGTCGGCCAGGTTCTTGGACAGGAAAAATCCAACTTGCAATCGACATCATGAAAAACCTCTAATTCTGCTGGCCGACAGGACTCTGGTCCCTTACACTATCTTCCCTGCAATATTAGTTGCAGTAGCTCCAAATTCTGGTTCTAAATCTGATCGTTATGCTGTTGCCCTTCAGGGTTAGGCCTGGGATCAGCCATGCACATGTCTTGCACATGACACAAGAACTAATCATGCCTGTTGCTAGGCCTTTGGAACTGAACTAAGAGCTAAATGATGTACTCATTCTAAGTACATACTCCTACATAGTGCTTTCCTCTAGCTTCGCTTGTTTTGCAGACCACTCCATCTGCTACCCTAATGCATTCTTCTAATGGATCTGTGCACCTCCTTGGGACCTATGCTTAGTGGTTGAGCCTCAATGCTCTGATACCAATGTTGCATGCACGGAAGCCTTGCTACCCTAAGCCTGATTAAGAACAAGATGATGAATAAACATGATTAAGACAAAGGAGAGAGAAGACGAGGGAGATAGTTGGTGTCAGGGTTTTCTTCTATTTATATGGTACAAAAAGGTGACTGAATGATTGTACATGATTTAGGTGCTGGGTCTACCACTAGGGGTGACCTCTAGCACCTTCTACATGACTTCTATTGATATCAACTTCTACAAAATGATGAATGATTGAATGTGCAAGATGCAAATGTTGACATATGCTTATATACATAGTTGTCTCCGTACGACGTATGACAGCGTATCGTATGGAATACTGTGCAGACTCGTACGGATTTTTTCGAGGAAAAAAAATTCAATAATTTTTTTTCCAAAAAAAAAATATTTTTTTTGGGAGTCTATGGCTGTTTGAGCTTTCCTCTGTACTAGATGCTTCCCTCCTTTTTAAAATACTCCATATCTTGAAATTGGAAATACCTAAGTTTATAAGTAATTTTTTAAAACACACGATGAGGTTCCAATAGTTCTTCCTCCGCTCTTGCAAATGAGGATGCTTTGATTGCCTTGTCACAAGAGCTTACAAAGCCCGAGTTTGATGACAAGGGCAACATCCTTAGCGAGGGTGACTTCTGCAAGTGCTCCGATAAGCACTCTTCTGATGGAGATGATCCTAGCGAGAGCTCTGATTTTGATAGTGATCACTTCTCCATCTAGATTCTAGCCCCAATCCTCTAGCCTCCCTTTTTTGTGCACCACTTTTTGTACTTACTATTACGGCTACATGCGCCTAGAGCACCTCGCATTGTATGACTTAGGCTTTAGCCTGACGTCTATGTATGTTTTTAACTTCGTTTTAATGGAATTTTGGTTTCGGTCATGTGACAACTTGTCTTCTCTTTGAAATTGAAAATACTAAAGTTTGTAAGTAATTTTTTAAAAGACCGTACAATACCGTACGATAAGAATTTTTTTTATATCATACCGTATTTTCTCGTACGGTATCGTATTGTATGAACCGTACAGTATCGTACCTGACAACTATGCTTATATATATGC
Organism: Cibotium barometz; assembly: GCF_041138505.1. NCBI lineage: Eukaryota > Viridiplantae > Streptophyta > Polypodiopsida > Cyatheales > Cibotiaceae > Cibotium > Cibotium barometz. The sequence continues at coordinate 20,863,523 of NC_141077.1, forward strand.
TTAGGTTGCTGATTGGCCAGCTCTTGGACAAATATTTATGGTATAAATCTGATAAATGCTGTGCTTCGTTCAATGCTTGCCCAAACTCGTTGGTCTTCATACTGTTGCCTAGCCGCCTGCCTACCTAGATGCCTTGCTGGCTGCCAACTGGTCATCCATGCCCTCTTTATGCTAATGTTGATGCTGTCTAACTACTGTCTTAATCAGGGATTATGATGTTCATGCTGGAGATTATAAGTACCGCACACCAAGAGATGGCTTTTGGACACCTTAATGACACTGGCATCGATGTATGGGACACCTTTTTGGGGTTCCGATCTTGGTGGAAAGGATTGGAGGAGGGTGGAGAGGCTCAGGCGATAATGTATTCTGTCACCAGCCTGGACATTTCTAGGTGTGAAAGGGGTCTAGTGCACTCAAAGACGTCTAAATATTTGAAAGTACAAGCTTTGGGAATGGGGGATTATCCTGGAGGAATACAAAGGACCACACTCCTAAAATTTAGGAGGGTTGCTATTTTTGGCTCGACTCCGATGGAAATTCTGTTCGCGTCATTACATCTCGAATTAGGCAGATACCAAGGGTTGGCAAAGTGCCTATGACAGAATGTCTACCAGTTGGGATATTTTTAGAGAGAGAGTTTATGGAAGGACCCATCTCTTAGATTGGCACATGTGGCAAAAAAGTGAACCAAAGTGAGACAAGTGGCCTGACACTTGTTAGAAAGTGGATCAAAGTGAGACAAGTGGCTTCACACTTGTCACTTCAGCTATTGTGTGGCTCTCCACTTGTCATCATAGCCTTCTCTTTCCATTTTCACTCATGGGTGCCCCAAATCTATAAATTGGAGCCCTATAATGGAGGCTCTTTGGTTGCATACTAGCCTCTACCACTGTTACAGGCTGCCCTAATGATGGCTACTCCCTTTCTCTCTCTCTTGAAGACTGCCCATGAAGAATACCGGCTGTTGGGGACTGTTTTGGAGGGTTCCATCGCGAATAAATACTGAAGGCAAGGGTATTTAATCATTTATTATGATTTCTAGCCATTGTACTTGTTGTACCAACCCTTGTACCTGCTGTACCAGCCACTGTACTGGCTATACCAGTCCTTGTACTTGCTGTACCAACCATTGTACCAACTGTACCAACCATTATACCTGTTGTACCAACATTTGTACTTGTTGTACTTGCTGTACCAACCATTGTACCTGCTATGCTAGCATTTGTACTTGCTGTACTTGCTATACCAGCCACTGTACTTGTACCAACCACTATACCGACTGTACCAACCACTGTACCTACTATACCAGCCATTGTACTTATTGTACCGGTTGAATGGAGAGTTGTACTTGCTGTACCAGCTCTATTGCATGAAGACCCGTGGTTTTTGGGGAAGAATCAGTACCCACACGAAGGTATATGGATTATATTGTTGGCTCGGCATTTCTACAACCGATGTTCCGGCTTAGTTGCCTTGTGTTGGGCTGTGTTATGGCATTTGTATATGGATAATCCGGCATCTCCCGTGGGAAGAGTAAGGCCCTCAAAGCTTGTACATGATATTATTCTCCTTGGGTAATAAAATACTCCAAGGGCGGGGGGGGGGGGGGGTCGGCCCATTCCGGCCTCTGCGGTGCCACATGTGCAAGCTCTATTATCAGCATTTGTGGATGTTTTGTCTGGCTTTTTATGTTTTATGCAAAGTGATGATGGATATGTGTTAAGGTTGTGGCCATGTTTAAATGTACTAATATGCATTGATGGTATCAACAAGTATGCCAAAGGCCCTAGTCCCCCGGGCGCCGCGAGTTTCATTTTCACGTGGAGCAAACCATCAGTGGCTCATGCCAATTGTTCTAGCATAGTTTGCAGCCTCCCCGCTAGTTGTGGATGCCATGTTCTAGACAATCACATATATAGAGAAGGTCTATAGTTTGAGCAGAGATAGGCTCCCTAGGCTGGCACTAGAGTCATCCCACTGCCTAGCAAAGGACAGACACGCAGATTCGAGAGCCCCGTTACACGCTCAGACACGTGTCACATGCCATGAGGATTGTTATTGGTCGAATCAAAGTTTCATCTCACTAGCTTAGGGTGGAGACAAGGAGATAAACAGATATCCCCAGAGAGGAAAGAATCAAGACAGGATCTGCTTCCTATGCACACTGGAGGTGGACACGAAGGAGCACTACATATGCAGATGCCCAGTGTATTATGAGATCAAAGGGAGATTCCATTGTCTTTTCCAGGAGGCGTTTGGGTCTCTCATGAGAGTTCTACACCATCCGAATCAGAGATGCTTGGGGCTTTACCTACACTAGAGATCATGCGGCACAAAGACCATTTACTTCACATGAGAGAGAGGCACCCCATATACACATCCTAGTTACCCACCACGAGCTTCTCTGCATCCACCTCCACGAGGCACCACGCCCTCAGGTTCCCCGTTGTTTCCTGGAGAGAGCTACTCGGATCCGAAAATATGGACGGCTGCTACGACGAGCACCGAGAGTACCATCCCCTCACTAGCTCTAGCTTCGAGAGATCCTTCAGCGATATCCAAGTGCACCATCCTGAATTGTGGACATAGACAACCAGTACACAGTTACAAATTGCCCCGTCACCGACCACCCCGGACACTTGACCCTACCACACACTTATTGCCCCTATGGCTTATATCTCTGTTTATGAGGATGTATTGCACTTTTATAGTTGAGCCTAGGTGTAGCACATA